>NW_022974637.1:35780-44072 GCF_012274545.1 Fukomys damarensis
TTTTTTTTTTTTTTAATCTCTAGTTGCGTGTTGCTCACTGATGCTTGGATATTTCCTATTTTAGTTTTTGGAGTCATAAGTCAAAAATAATTGCTAAGCATGGATTTCTTATTTATTGACACAAATGTTCTTTATCATGACAATCCAAGGTATTGCGCTTATAGTTGGAAAAAACATATTTGAATATTTCTTTGTGTTTATAAGTGTGATTTTCAGTGTTCATTTTCCTAGGAGAATATTCACAGTTACCAATATTGCAAAGAAGTCTTATGTCAACGATAGGCCCATGATAATAATGGTGTCAAAGTTAAAGT
Source organism: Fukomys damarensis (assembly GCF_012274545.1). Classification (NCBI taxonomy): domain Eukaryota; kingdom Metazoa; phylum Chordata; class Mammalia; order Rodentia; family Bathyergidae; genus Fukomys; species Fukomys damarensis. The sequence goes on from NW_022974637.1 coordinate 36,095, forward strand.
AATGGCACCAAAAGGCCCGCTCTTAGTTGCAGAACAAATTTCTATTCTAGTTTTAATTACAACACTAAAGGAGCATATCTCATCTTCACCCTTGGTAACTCTTTTCTGCATTTATTATTTTCCACTCTGATTTCAACACAGAAAGGTAGAACTATTGCTGAAAATGTATCATAGTCACATTTGCTTTATTGCCTTCTGTCTGTCCTTCATGTGCTTTCTGTGTGTGTGTGTGTGTGTGTGTGTGTGTGTGTGTGTGTGTGGTGTTGTATGTGCTCTGCTGTTGACACTTATTCATCAGTATCATGAAACTGGTCATTATTACATTCATATCTTGAAAATATGTATCAGTTCAATTGGGAAAACACCTCTGTTTCTTTAAATGATAAGTAGAAAACTATACGTTCTCTGATCTATTTCTTCCTATTTTATTGTTTATCATAGATGAAGAACAGAGCAATCCAAGGCTAGAAGTGCACTGTAACTGAAACTTGCTCTGCTGCGTCATATTCCAGGGTATAATGGCCTATTTCACAAAGAAAACTTGCAGAAGAAAAAAAAAATGTTGCTGTTAGAAAAGACCAGATTTCCTTTCACCTCAGAAGTGCTTGTGACTTTTTATAAAATGAATTTTTTCCAGCCACCAAACTCTTTGAATCCCTCTTTTGTAAACTGGCTCCACTAATAATAACGAAAAGATCTTTGCTAAGTCCGAATACACTATTTTCTCTCTCTCTCTTTTTTTTCACAGAATGTGCATAGACTCACTCTTCTTCCAAAGGACACTGATGTAAAACAGAGGAAGGATCTAGTTTATATCTTCAGTTTTGGAAGAGCCAAACTCGACTTATCAATCAAAGATTTTGTTTGATTTAGCAATAGCCAGACAACTACATCTTGGGCTTCACCCATACTCTAACCTCACTAAATGAGAACTTTCATGAAGACTCAACTCATGCACCCTTCTTAAAATCACTGATACCTTACATATTGCCTTATGTAGAAAACATGTTCTCTGGAAGATGAAACAATGTAAAAAATGTAATCGACATAGTAAGTCAGATTGACATTTATTTGAGGAAAGGGATTTTTCAGATCGGGGCCAATCTAACGTCTCCAGAGATAGGAAGATTATTCTGGATTATTTGAATAGAAAAGAAAAGTGCTAGTGCTCTTGTAAAAGTAAGTCACTCAAAGCACGATTCCACTACAGATGGAGAAGGAGGCAGAGCTGTGACTGGTGAAAGAGCTCCCACGCTAACTTTGAAATTAGAAGATAAAAATGCAGCTCTAGAAATTTGAAAGGCAATAGAATGTATTCTTTCTTTGAGACTCTGGAAGGAATGTGGTCACACTGACACCCAGGTTTCAGTCTTGGCAAACTGATTTGAAACCTCGGACCTCCATCCTGTAAGTGAGAAATCCATCTATTTTGATCTAAACTGCTATAACAGCCACAGGAAACCACTTCACTGAATAGCAGACACCTGCTATTTGTCTCTGTTCACTTTCCATCTTGGCTGTTTTATAGGACTCACCACCTTTGTGCATATAAGCATAGATATTCTTTATTTCCCTAAAGGAATATGAGCACTTTGAAAGCAAGACAAATTATCTCATTCACTACTGCTTCATTTATAGGAAACAAAATATTTCTTGACAAACATTGGAAGTCGCACAAATTTATAGAATGTGCAGTGTATACACGATAAATTGATGTGTTTACATTTAACCACGGATAGCATTGAATTGGTGACACATCATGCTAAAAACGTGACACTGACACCTGATGTTTTTAAAAATAAAATACATTTGATAGATACAGTTGGGGTTCTTCAAAGATATCTTGCTTGTCTACAATCAATTTGCATAACTGACAACTGATGTTTTTAAAAATAAAATACATTTGATAGATACAGTTGGGGTTCTTCAAAGATATCTTGCTTGTCTACAATCAATTTGCATGTTCATTTGGGGGGTTAGTTAATGTAAAATTTATTTTTCTTTTTGCTCCTTTTTATGATTTAGTTTTACTTCATTTTAGTCCATATGCGTAGTACATAATGTTCACATTTCATGTGTGAAGTTGGTACGTGTACCTGGCACATCTTAATCCCATGTTTCATTGTTTCCTTCCCTCACTCCTCCTTCCATCTCTGGATCACCCTCAATGTTTGGTAGATCTTCTCAGTACCTAATGTTTACTTCACATTTACTGTTTTAATGTTGATTCAAAAACATTCAAAAGCAAAATTACACAAAGAAGAAATGGGGCCAGAGAGGTGGCAAGTTAATGACATTCCCAGTGTTTAACCAGTCCCCGCAATAAAATGCAAATGAAAAAGACTGATCTACATTGTTCTCCTCGCTCACATCTGCTTTGGGGAAGGTCATAGATCTTCTAAGGGGGAGAGCTGGGCAGAAGGTAAGGCAAAAGAAATGTCTGAAATTTGAGGTATGGAAGGAAGAAAAGGCTGCACATTGCAGGATTCAGTGCTTTGATGTTCACTGGGGGTAAAAACTAAAGTCTATCAAAAGACGACACAAAACTAATCATGGTGAGTTAGGCAGTTTGTGGTCCATGCAGGAAATGGCAGGCAGGTGCCATCAAATGAGCCTGACAATGTGGTACTTGTCTCTGGATTAGAAAATCAATTTTATCTTTTAATAATTCTGTGGGATAAGAGCTTTCTTAGTCTCCCATTTTATAATGTAGAAATTGATAAGCAGGGAATAAAAACACAGTGGTACCTTGGTTCATGAACTTCATTCCTTCCATGATTCTAGGGAAGATGGTTGCTTTCCTATTCATCACCAGATGTGGAGTTCATGAACAGAAGCAAAACTTTGCTGAATGCTTTTGGTTGCAAACCAAATTGTTCTTGAACAAAATCATGAGTGAGCTGAGGGATTACTGTGACTACCTCATTATTGAGGTGTTACTGAGTCACAATTTATAAAATTTCTAGCATATATATGGCCCACTGCTGAAGTTAATCTCTTTTCTCCATCACTTTGCAGGGAACCATAAAGGTCTTATGCTAGCATGTATATTCCATCATGGAGAAAATGATACTGTTTTTCCTCTGTCTGTTATCATCTTTGCTGCAACTAAAGAGCAACATAATCCCAAATTCATGGCAGGTTGGACCCATACAAGGATGAAGGAATTCTTCCTAATAGGCTTAACTGAAAGTCCCAATCTGCAGATTCCTCTCTTTCTGCTTTTCACCCTCATTTATATCATCACACTTTTAGGTAACTGGGGGATGATCCTCCTGATCTGGTTAAATGCCCCACTGCATACGCCAATGTACTTCTTCCTCAGCAACCTCTCCTTTTGTGACATCTGATACTCCACTGTTTTTGCTCCTAAGATGCTGATCAATTTCTTGTCCAAACATAAGTGGAGCACATTTTATGGCTGTGTTTTACAAAGCTTCTTTTTTGCAGTGTATGTAACCACGGAGGGCATCCTACTGTCCGTGATGGCTTATGACCACTATGTGGCCATAGCAAAACCCTTGTCATATTCAGTCCTTATGACACAGAGCGTGTGTATTCAGATGGTTCTCGCATCCTACCTGGGTGGGCTCATTAACGCCCTGACACACACGCTAGGTCTGCTCAAGCTGGACTTCTGCGGCCCCAACATCGTGAATCATTTCTTCTGTGACATCTCCCCTCTCCTGAGGCTGGCATGCTCTGACACCCATGAGAATGAGCTGGTGCTTCTGGTATTTTCTGGGGTCATCGCAATGTTCACTTTCACTGTGGTCATGGTCTCTTACATCTGCATCGTCATTGCCATGCAGAGAATCCGCTCAGTGCAGGGGAGGCTCAAAGCCTTCTCCACCTGTGCCTCACATCTGAGTGCCGTGACCTTACTCTATGGGTCCGTGACTTTTAGTTACATCCAGCCAAGCTCCCAGTACTCCCTGGAACAGGAGAAGGTCTGTGCTGTGTTTTATACATTGGTGATTCCCATGCTATACCCACTGATTTACAGCTTGAGGAATAGTGATGTGAAAACTGCTGCCAACAGGTTAAGGTCAGTGTGGTGCAGATGACTCACACTTGACTCACCTCATGGTTCTGATAACCTGCTACTAAGCAGCTAATCAACTTTCTGTTTGTGCCAAAGATTCCATCACAGAATACAAACTAGTATCAAGATAGCATTTTGCTGCTTGATCTCCCTGAGTGGTTGCTCTTAGTTTCTCTGTCACTCGAAGTTAAAAAATGATCTCCTAAAAAATTATCATGCTCACATCTAAGGAAACTCACAGTCATTTTAAAAATAATCTAGTAGAAATTCCAAGCAAAAAATATGAATAGGCATTTATTGAATGCATTATCTCAGAGAAAATTTAAGATGTTTCCTTGGAATGATTTTTCTTATATCATTAATATTTTTCCTGACAATGGCAACATTCAAATAAAAATGTACCTTAAGTTTCATATTTAAACTGCATTTATTAATTCTATCCTCAAATGATAAAGACAAATAATTTGCATTATTTTCTAGCACAGTTCCAAAGAGAGTCTTAACTGTACATTTCGTTTGACACAAAATTACAGAGCTTCCATCTAGGAGAAACAAAATAGCATGCAGAGTAATGGCTGGAAGTAACATTAAAGATTAGAAAATAGAAGAATCTGACTATGGCTTGGAATTTTAATTTAAAATAGTACATGATAAGAGTGCCTTTGTGTATATCCATATGCATTAATTTCCTTTAAAGTTATGATAACATAGGTTAAGATTTTCTCCATGCCTAACGGCTAAAGCCCTAACTGAAATGAAAATGTTAGACATTAGGAAAAGATGCAACTATTAGGGACATGTTGGAAAGTGAAGAAAAAGATAAGCAGGCCGGAGATTTAGCTCAGCGGTTCGGTGGCCTGCCCTGCAAGCGCAAGGACCCGAGTTCAATTTCCGGTACCAAAAAAAAAAAAGAAAGATAAGCAATTTAGTAGAAAAAGTACTCCAAAGTTGTAGAGAAAAAGTTGCAACTCTAAAGCATTTAAAAAGTGCTGCAAGTAACATTAAAAAAAGGAATTCATTTGAGTTAGTTCATGAAAATTATAAATAATATAGGACACATGTAGAAGGCTTCATTTTTTGTTTACTCTTTTCTTACTGAGCAGTAAAGTTTTACTGTAGTCAGAATGTTTTGAACCTATGTTACTGATGCAGCCTGTTGTATAGCAGAGGAAATAATTGAGATGTGGAAATCTGATGGCTACTGGAATTCCCAAAAGAGGAGATTTCTGGGAAGTGGGTACAGGTGGAAACAAAGTAAAAAGGTGGCAGATGTCCCGGGTTATTGAGGAAACGTCAAAGTGGCCGGAATTGTATGTAGTACAAAGTGGAAAGAGTGAAACATTTAAAAGGCGGGCACATTTACATGTGATACATTCAGTAAGAGACACATTCAAGGCATTCGGATTGGGCTTTCATGTAAGGCCTGCATTGGCTGATAGAGAGAACTTTTTCAAGTAAACTAAAACCTACAAAATGTTAGGAAAATGTAAAGTGACTTCTGCTGTCTCTAACAGTAATCTGCTTTGCTTAGTTCAAAGTTAACAGACCCCAGAGGCACTCAGCATGAAGTGGGACATCTGGCCTCATCCCTGACCTTGAGAACCCCCTCCCTGTGCAATAGAATAGTTCATCAAAATGAAGCTTCAAATGCGTTGTTTAAAATTGGCCTATTATATATTTGTGTCAGCTCCCCGAGAAGCATATAACAGTTAAGTGCTGAACATATGTATGAATTAATTTTTTTAAATAAAAAAGGGAATTTAAAAACTTTAGTTGTTTCATTCTTAGAACATTTGAATTTATCAGAACTTGGTTTTGTGGTATTTTTGAGTTCCTGCAATTCCATTCATTTTCTGTATTTGATCTTTATCAAAGTTGTTCGAATTTTAGAGAACATAAGCCTTTTATTGGATTATGTGTAAAATTACCACATTTCATGCCATTTTTCAATAAAAGCAGAGGCGATGGTTGAGAGGCCCTCTTGGGTTCAGTCTCCAAAGACCAGACCACGTCGAGTGACACCACACGTGGGCAGCTGAGGTTCACATCCACATAATGAGCTGCCTGCCTCCTCTCTTCCCAAAAGACCAGGAAACAAAAATCAAAAGCCTCCACTCCCCCAAGGAAGTCCTTTAAGATTTAAGAAAATTTTATGTTCTCCAATGGTTGATCAGCTTATTCTGAGCTTTACTTAATTGTAAGTATATTTAGGAAATAGTGATGCAGATTTATTTCAATTTTATTTTATTTCCTATTATTTCCATATATCAACAGATAGTGTGACATTTTTATAATATTTCCCTAACAGATAGTTTCCTAACCTGTGGTTTACTTATTGTTAAATGGACTTTCTGTCTTGTGGAAAAAGGCAAGGTATCTATGCAATAGCTATATTAAACATGTTCTCCTGTATGGACAATTCACATTTATATTATTTCTCACTTGGGTCATATAGTAGCTTGAAATTATCAGAAAACTCACAAAAAACATTTAAAGTAGACCATCTTTGTCTCTGGACCCTGTCTGCAACATAACCAAGGCATGGGCACAGAGATTTTATTCAGATTGGTGTTAGGGACCACAAAGTACTACTTCTTACAAATCTAACTTAATAAAATGGTTTTCACAGTATTGTGACTTGTTTGTGATCTAGGTAATCCAAGCTATACTTTTGAATCTTTCCTTATGCGAGGTTTGTTGTTATTGATAGTGGGTTTTCAAAATTTTGTATATGATCATTGTCAGGTTTTATGTTCCGGTGTGCTATTGCATTATAGGTTCTTTTGTTGTGTAAATAATTTTGAGTCATAGGCTATTGAGTTTATATCATGCAAAGTGTAAAAGCAAATCTAAAAAGCACACATTTATAGAGTTATAAATATCTATATGTAACATAGTTTGTGTAATATTTAACCACGGTTTGTACATATTTTATACTATGAACAAAACAAGGACAGTACATATATATTCACTTTCACCTCATATAGTAATTTTATTTATTAATGTCAAAAGTAAAATCTTGTGACTAAACTCACATGAAGGTATTTAAAGCATAAATTAATGATTGTGGCCCTACAGTATGAACATACCATTATTTTTATCTTTAATTATTTTGATAGGCTTTTCATTGGGATCCATATTTTACCACAGTGAAAAATTATCTGAACTTCATGAATTCTCTCACCAATATACTCATCTAGTTCTTTACCTGACTGCTAATGATTACATTTTCCTATTTTTTGCAGCCATAGATTAAAAATAAATTATGTGAAGAAATTTCATATTTTATCATGATACAAGGGAATGAACTGAGAGCTATAAAAACTGATTTTGAGTATATCTTTAGGTTATTTAAATGTTATTTCCTGTCTTTATTTTCTTTAGAGAATAGTCATAGTTATTAGCATTTTAAAGTGTCCTTTTATTTTAGCAGAACAAGTGGTAGAAATTCCCTCCATTGAGAACCTCTCTTCTGATTATAATTCTAAAAGCATAGGAACAAATCACAACTTCACCTTTCCAAGCACTTGTCTGTGTTCATTATCTCCCACTGCAATTTCAACCGATAGAGCTAGAAAGTCAGGAAAAACATGCTATACAAGGGCCAGGGATTTGGCTCAATGGTTCTGCCACCTGCCTTGTGAGCGCAAGGACCCAAGTTTGATCCCCAGTACCAAGAAAAAGAAAAAAGAAAATAAACACATAGCACATTTGAGGGCTGGGGGGTTAGCTCGGCTGTTTGGTGGTCTGCCTTGCAAGCGCAAGGACCAGAGTTCGATCCCCAGTACCATAAACAAAAAACAAAAATCAACCCCCGCCCCAAAATGTTGCAGTCAAGCTCATCCTCTTTTCCTCTCTGCATGTGTGCTTTTTCTTTTTCTGTGTGCTGGCATAAAGACATATGCAGCAGTGTCTCTGACCGTGTCCCGTGTC
>NW_022974637.1:44412-50000 GCF_012274545.1 Fukomys damarensis
AGAGGAACAATTGTCCTCAGAAAGCACACATCTCTTCATACTAAGAGCACTTCGCTGTGCTTGATAACTTGAGTTTTCTTTTTCAGTTACAATACTCATTGGAGTCCTCTTTTGTAATCTAGATTACTTAACAAAACAAACAAAATTGCTACTTCTAAGAATGTTATTTACTCTGCCTGGTATAGACTTCAAATTGTAATTACTGTTCATCCAAAAGCTACTGATATAAATGCAGGCAGTGTCTAGTTTATGTCATCAGTTGTGAGCGGTTAAATTACTTTGGTGAAATGAAGATTTTGCTCTGATTTAGCAGTATTCTCAAAACCTGGGCCTACTCATATTTTGAGGTCAGTATATGTCAAGTTCCACAAAGTTATAGCTCACATATCCTTCCTGAAATCTTGAAAGCTTACCACATTAATTTACATAGAAGACATATTTAGTGAATAATAGACAAATACAGATTTTTGCTAATGAACCAGACATATTTTTAGACAGAAAACATGGCAATGTTATGCTGCCAGAAAACAAAACTCAAGAAGAGAGTCATAAAATTTTATGAAGTCAAAAATAATTTCTTTCATAAGGTTACTGCTTTTGTGTCAATCAGCACAAATAACATAAAGAAAAATAAGAATGTGTAGCAATTAAAATCGTCAAACATTTTTTACAATTGCTCAAAACATAAAACAACCACAAGGTTAGTGCCTCTCTTTTCTGGATTTTTGTCGAATATATTCTTGTGTCCTTAATGCAATCTGGTAAAAAGGGAAAATCAGCCAAATTTTTAGGTATTTAGAAGTACTCATCATTTACATAATTCCACCTTGTATCCACTGCCCTACACAGTCATTTTAGATTTTTTTTTAGTTATTTTCTCAAAGTATACACAGAATGGAATCGATTCTGGGCACTTTTTCCACTGGCACTTTGATCTAACATGTAATCATACACATAATCATCTCTCTCAAAGATTATGGAAATGACCTCACCAATCTCTTCTCTGTTTGCTCTGGTTGTACCACTGGTTACACTCAAAGCTAATGCTAGTGGGAGCTTATAAAATGACAACTCATGTGTTTTAGCCATTTTGCATAACTGTTCTCCATCTCATCTTTCCAACCCCCTTGCAAGTTCTACAAGTGCAAGACTCGTATTCCCTGTCATTCACGGTACTTCAGTTAACCGAGGTGAATTTATCAAGGAAAATCCCACTTTAGGACTTTGAAATTTCTATTCCTGGGCTTTGAACATTCTTTGTTGATAAAACCATATGTGTAATTTAGTTCCCCATATCACTCTTCTCTTTTCATTTCAGATTATTCAGAGTTCTCTTTTGAGCAACCTATACATGATACACTGAGTGCAGGTCTGTGAATGTTATCTCCTTTGAGAGGAGGATTTATCATGGGTGAGATAGTCTAAAATCCTGAGAGTGAGAGAGCATCCTGAAAAGAAACTAAGTACAATTGCAAAATCTTTTTGTCAGAAGGGGAAGCTGTGTGATGACTCATAAATGAGCTCTTATGCTCTCCTACAGGGTAGAGGAAAGAGATGGTAACTAAGAAATATAATCCCCAATACTCAAAAATCCAATGAAGTAGACTGTTTCTCGGAACCTCTGGAGTGGGTACAGTTGCACTGACCTCTAGCTTTTAACCTTGCAAAGCTCCACTGCAGAGTTCTCACTCTGAAACTGTAAGAGAATAATTGTCATCTTAATCTACCAGTCTGGTGGTGAATTGCGATAGCAGAAACAATAAACTATTTCATTAGATAATGCAGTACCTACAATCTCTTTCTTTCCTTTTTCTTATTTATAGGAATGATTATTATTATGTGGACATGTGTATTTATTTCTCTGTAACACTGAGGTGAATTAATTTGTTGATATTTTACCATAAACACTATTGAATTAGTAGCATCATTTCAAAAATTATAAACTAAGGGACCGTCTCTGATTCAGAAAATGAAGCATATCAAATAGATGTAGTTTTAGTCCATCTCATGACATCTGTTATCTTTGCAATGGATTTTTAAGTCACTTTGATATGAAAATAAATGACCTGCAAGAGGAACATCACAAAGATGTTAGATGGAAATTTGCCAAGTTAAACAATATTCTTGTTATTTAAGCAGTTCGAATATCAAATAGGAAAAGAAGATGTGTGTGCTCATTTTTCTCATAACTCAATTCTATAAGATGGCATAGACTGATGTTCCAAATTGAGATTCTGGATAGAAGGTGAGGCAAAATGAGGTCTGAAGTTTCAGATCTGGAAAGGAAGTGAGTGCTCCTTACAGAAGTCAGGGCCTTGAGCTTTAATGGGGATGAAATAAAATTGGAACCATCTAGGCCTGAGATCATGGAAGACTTGTTATTACAGGAAGCTAGCCAGCTTCTAACTTGTGTAAGAGGACTGCCACACATCAAAGACTGCGCCAGAATAGCATTGTCAGGTTCTGGATGTGAAGGTTGTTTCTATGAATTAACAGTTCTGTAAAATAACAGACTTTTCTTATCTTCCTATTCTCTGGTATTGTTAAGCTAGGGATAAAAGGATGCAATGTTTTAAATGTTAGATTCGCTATGGATGTTGGAAAGCTGCAAACATACGATCCACTATGGAAGTTAATAACATTTCTTCAATAACTGACAGGGAACCCGAAACGTCTCATGCTATGATGGACACTGGATCATGGAGAAATCATGTTTATCCATCGGAGTAGCATCTTGCTCTGCTATAAAGCTCTATAACCTTGAAAGCACATGGCAGGTTGGAACCATACAAGGGTGAAGGAATTCTTCCTAATAGGCTTAACTGAAAATCTCAATCTGCATATTCCTCTCTTTCTGCTTTTCACCCTCATTTATCTCATCACACTTTTAGGTAACTGGGGGATGATCCTCCTGATCTGGTTAAATGCCCCACTGCATATGCCAATGTACTTCTTCCTCAGCAACCTCTCCTTTTGTGACATCTGCTTCTCCACTGTTTTTGCTCCTAAGATGCTGATCAATTTCCTGTCCAAACGTAAGTGGAGCACATTTTATGGCTGTGTTTTACAAAGCTTCTTTTTTGCAGTGTATGTAACCACGGAGGGCATCCTACTGTCCGTGATGGCTTATGACCACTATGTGGCCATAGCAAAACCCTTGTCATATTCAGTCCTTATGACGCAGAGCGTGTGTGTTCATATGGTTCTCGCATCCTACCTGGGTGGGCTCATTAACACCCTGACACACACGCTAGGTCTGCTCAAGCTGGACTTCTGCGGCCCCAATGTCGTGAATCATTTCTTCTGTGACCTCCCCCCTCTCCTGAGGCTGGCATGCTCTGACGCCCATGTGAATGAGCGGCTGCTTCTGGTCTTTTCTGGGGTCATCGCTACATTCGTTTTCATCGTCGTCATAGTCTCTTACATCCGCATCAAGCCTTCTCCACCTGTGCTTCACACCTGAGTGCCGTGACCTTACTCTATGGGTCCGTGACTTTTAGTTACATCCAGCCAAGCTCCCAGTACTCCCTGGAACAGAAGAAGGTCTCTGCTGTATTTTATACATTGGTGGTCCCTATGCTAAACCCACTGATTTACAGCTTGAGGAATAGTGATGTGAAAAATGCAGCAATAAAATCAATATGTTGAATAAAACCTGTGTACATCTTTGTGAAGCTAACATTATTCTACAATTATATTTTCTTTACATTTGTATCGACCATACCAGACTATAAGGACTGTAACGCTTGCTGAGAAATAGACGCACTAAAAAAACAGACAGTTTGGAAGAAAATAAACTTATTTACAGCCAGCCCTGAAGAAAATAAAGGACCTCATTTATTGCTTCTCATCTGTGTTCATAAGGGCTCAGGAAAGTAAAGGCCTTTTATTGCAAACATAAAATAGGGATACAGTGAAACGATGACTAGAAAGTTCATCCAATAGGAAAGGGTCTTCTTCAGAGTTCCCTGTGTTTTTTCTGCAATATTGTTCTTGGATATTTTTATTCTTTATGGATAAAGAACCAGATTTTGCCCTCTAGGATCTTTATCACCATGTGTTTCTGACATAGTTTAATTTTCTGAAAGTTAATTCTTATAGGTGAGGAAAGAATAGGTATGTTCTAGAAGCTGCTCTTTAGTAAATAGAATACCATATGAAAAAATAGGTGGTTAAATGATTAGGGAAGAAACAAATCTATTAGAAACATTTTTTTCCCTAGAAAATACCTTTGGTGTATCATTATAAACAAAACCACAATCAAGCCATGTTTGTTCAGGATGTATGATAAACTTAATTCATTTGCTTAGAAGCATCCTAGAGATTTAACAAAGCTCACTTCTGGATGTCTTTGGTTAGGTCATGATGGCTAGACCTTAAGTACAGCATCTGCTCCCCGGCACCTTCCTTTCTAGCATCGATGACATTCATCTCTATCATGCCATATTGAACGGAGTAGCTTTGCTTTACCACACACTTCTGCTGTGAGGTTTCTGTATTGGAGCCATCTGACCATAGCTTGAAATGGCTGAAAAAATGTAAGCGAAAGTTAAACTTCTTCTCCATTAAGATAGATACGCTTACCATTTCATCCAATTTTGGGAAATCTGATTCCTGGAAGGAGGCATGTGCTTTGACTCTATCTGGCTGTGTGATTTACACACCTTTGGAATTTGTTGGCAGTAGATGTTTGGAAATTTTTGGAGAGGCTGGCTAGAGGAGTCTTAAAATGTTGTAAGTAGAGACTCAGGGGTGATTTAGTCAGAGTGCAGACATCAAGAATGCTGATAGGAATGTGGACAGTAATGGCCAGACTCAAAAGATTTCAGCTAGAAATGAGGGCTTTTATTGGCCATTAAATTAATGCCTTCTGTTACACTCTGGCAGAAAAAAAAATGTATGCACTCTGCCCATAACTTGGGACTTTGCAGGAGACTAAGATTAAGTGCAATTGACTAATTGATCTCAGGGAGGTAATTTTGAAGTTGTCCCAGATTCAGGCTGGAGCATGGTTTACAGCACCTTCTTCAAGCCACATCTGTAGTGCCAGCCAGAAGTAGAAAGCCAAGCAGAAGTATTTGCAGAACCTAAATTTTGACATGATAGGAGTCACTAGTACAGTTGGGTCCAAACAAAGTATAATTACTGAAGAAATTAGTGCCATTAAAGGGAAATCAAGTACTTTGAGCCAGAATAAGAAGAATGACAAAAAGAAAAGAATGATCCCATGGGGGAATCTCAAATATATGCAAGACCCAACTGATGGCTGTCTCAAAAGGGAAAAACTGTAAACTTTTTGAGAAGAGAGTCTTTGTGACCCCTGCTGCACTAAATCTACTTAGAGAATTATTTCTCTCATTTTTATTTCACCTTACTTAGCTATTCAGACCTCTCTTGCTATGGCCAAAGGGAGTCTGGCTATTGCTCATGCTGGCAGCAGACCTTGGCATCTTCACATAAGCTATTGTGCAGGTATCCAAGAATTATTGGATTCTGGAGGCTTCCACTCAGATTTCAGAGGAGAGACTGGTGAGGACAGTGCCAGAATCTGTGGGGATGAAGTTACAGGTGCAATGATGACTCCATGT
>NW_022974638.1:0-12265 GCF_012274545.1 Fukomys damarensis
CTGTGAGTTTACCGGTGGAGTCCACTTCTTATGGGGAGTACAACTGTAGTCCATTTTGTTTGTGGGCCTCTGCTTGGAAGAGATTGAAACACTGTTGTTACTCACTTTTAGCAGAGAAGCCCTTCAGGCCTAAGGGAGTGCCTAGGAGCTGTGAGTGCACACAAGCCTCGAGAACTCTGTATACTTGAGGCTAGGTTCAGTTTGACGTTAGAACACAAACGCACTTTGCAGAGGGCTTCTGTGGTTTAAAGTGCAGTATTCCCTGGGAAACAGCTTCTCTCGCCGCTCAGCCTTTTAAAGCAGAAGCGTTCAGTTTCATGAATGCTAAGTACTGTACATGGAAATGTGCTGCAACTCTGTGAGTTTACCAGTGAAGTCCACTTCTTATAGGGAGAACAACTGTAGTCCCTTTTGTTTGTAGGTCTCCGCCTGGCAGAGATTGAAACACTGTTTTGAGGCACTTTTAGCAGAGAAGCCCTTCAGGCCTAAGGGAGTGCCTAGCAGCTCTGAGTACACACAAGCCTCCACAACACTTCATACTTGAGGCTAGGTTCAGTTTGACGTGAGAACACAAATGCACTTTTCAGAGGCCTTCTGCGGTTTAAAGTGCTGTTTTCCCCGGGAAACAGCTTCTCTCGCCGCTTAGCCGTTTGAAGCTAAAGCGGTCGGTTTCATGAATGTGAAGTACTCCACAAGGAAAGGTGCTGCAACTCTGTCACTTCACATGTGAAGTCCACTTCTAATTGGAAGTACAACTGTAGTCCTTTTTGTTTGTAGGTCACTGCCTGGCAGAGATTGAAACACTGTTGTGAGGCACGTTTAGCAGAGAAGCCCTTCAGGCCTAAGGGAGTGCCTAGCAGCTGTGAGTGCACACAAGCCTCCAGAACACTGTATACTTGGGGATAGGTTCAGTGTGACGTCACAACACAAACGCACTTTGAAGAGGGCTTCTGCGGTTTAAAGTGCTGTCTTTCCCGGGAAACAGCTTCTCTTGCCGCTTAGCCATTGAAAGCGAAAGCGGTCAGTTTCATGAATGCGAAGTACTCCACAGAGAAAGGTGCTGCAACCCTGTGGGTTTACCGGTGGAGTCCACTTCTTATGGGGAGTACAACTGTAGTCCATTTTGTTTGTAGGCCTCTGCCTGGCAGAGATTGAAACACTGTTGTTAGCTACTTTTAGGAGAGAATCCCTTCAGGCCTAAGGGAGTGCCTAGCAGCTGTGAGTGCACACAAGCCTCCAGAACTCTGTATACTTGAGGCTAGGTTCAGTTTGACGTTAGAACACAAATGCACTTTGCAGAGGGCTTCTGGGGTATAAAGTGCAGTTTTCCCCGGGAAACTGCTTCTCCGCCGCTCAGCCTTTTAAAGCGGAAGTGTTCAGTTTCATGAATGTGAAGTACTCCACACAGAAATGTGCTGCAACTCTGTGAGTTTACCAGTGAAGTCCTTTACCAGTGAAGTCCACTTCTTATGGGGAGTACACCTGTATTCCATTTTGTTTGTAGGCCTCTGCCTGGCAGAGATTGAAACACTGTTGTGCGGCACTTTTAGCAGAGAAGCCCTTCAGGCCTAAGGAAGTGCCTAGCAGCTCTGAGTGCACACAGCAGAGGGCTTCTGCGGTATAAAGTGCAGTTCTCCCCGGGAACCTGCTTCTCCGCCGCTCAGCCTTTTAAAGCGGAAGCGTTCAGTTTCATGAATGCGAAGTACTCCGCACAGAAATGTGCTGCAATTCTGTGAGTTTACCAGTGAAGTCCTTTACCAGTGAAGTCCACTTCTTATGGGGAGTACACCTGTATTCCATTTTGTTTGTAGGCCTCTGCCTGGCAGAGATTGAAACACTGTTGTGCGGCACTTTTAGCAGAGAAGCCCTTCAGGCCTAAGGAAGTGCCTAGCAGCTCTGAGTGCACACAGCAGAGGGCTTCTGCGGTATAAAGTGCAGTTCTCCCCGGGAACCTGCTTCTCCGCCGCTCAGCCTTTTAAAGCGGAAGCGTTCAGTTTCATGAATGCGAAGTACTCCGCACAGAAATGTGCTGCAATTCTGTGAGTTTACCAGTGAAGTCCTTTACCAGTGAAGTCCACTTCTTATGGGGAGTACACCTGTATTCCATTTTGTTTGTAGGCCTCTGCCTGGCAGAGATTGAAACACTGTTGTGCGGCACTTTTAGCAGAGAAGCCCTTCAGGCCTAAGGAAGTGCCTAGCAGCTCTGAGTGCACACAGCAGAGGGCTTCTGCGGTATAAAGTGCAGTTCTCCCCGGGAACCTGCTTCTCCGCCGCTCAGCCTTTTAAAGCGGAAGCGTTCAGTTTCATGAATGCGAAGTACTCCGCACAGAAATGTGCTGCAATTCTGTGAGTTTACCAGTGAAGTCCTTTACCAGTGAAGTCCACTTCTTATGGGGAGTACACCTGTATTCCATTTTGTTTGTAGGCCTCTGCCTGGCAGAGATTGAAACACTGTTGTGCGGCACTTTTAGCAGAGAAGCCCTTCAGGCCTAAGGAAGTGCCTAGCAGCTCTGAGTGCACACAGCAGAGGGCTTCTGCGGTATAAAGTGCAGTTCTCCCCGGGAACCTGCTTCTCCGCCGCTCAGCCTTTTAAAGCGGAAGCGTTCAGTTTCATGAATGCGAAGTACTCCGCACAGAAATGTGCTGCAATTCTGTGAGTTTACCAGTGAAGTCCTTTACCAGTGAAGTCCACTTCTTATGGGGAGTACACCTGTATTCCATTTTGTTTGTAGGCCTCTGCCTGGCAGAGATTGAAACACTGTTGTGCGGCACTTTTAGCAGAGAAGCCCTTCAGGCCTAAGGAAGTGCCTAGCAGCTCTGAGTGCACACAGCAGAGGGCTTCTGCGGTATAAAGTGCAGTTCTCCCCGGGAACCTGCTTCTCCGCCGCTCAGCCTTTTAAAGCGGAAGCGTTCAGTTTCATGAATGCGAAGTACTCCGCACAGAAATGTGCTGCAATTCTGTGAGTTTACCAGTGAAGTCCTTTACCAGTGAAGTCCACTTCTTATGGGGAGTACACCTGTATTCCATTTTGTTTGTAGGCCTCTGCCTGGCAGAGATTGAAACACTGTTGTGCGGCACTTTTAGCAGAGAAGCCCTTCAGGCCTAAGGAAGTGCCTAGCAGCTCTGAGTGCACACAGCAGAGGGCTTCTGCGGTATAAAGTGCAGTTCTCCCCGGGAACCTGCTTCTCCGCCGCTCAGCCTTTTAAAGCGGAAGCGTTCAGTTTCATGAATGCGAAGTACTCCGCACAGAAATGTGCTGCAATTCTGTGAGTTTACCAGTGAAGTCCTTTACCAGTGAAGTCCACTTCTTATGGGGAGTACACCTGTATTCCATTTTGTTTGTAGGCCTCTGCCTGGCAGAGATTGAAACACTGTTGTGCGGCACTTTTAGCAGAGAAGCCCTTCAGGCCTAAGGAAGTGCCTAGCAGCTCTGAGTGCACACAGCAGAGGGCTTCTGCGGTATAAAGTGCAGTTCTCCCCGGGAACCTGCTTCTCCGCCGCTCAGCCTTTTAAAGCGGAAGCGTTCAGTTTCATGAATGCGAAGTACTCCGCACAGAAATGTGCTGCAATTCTGTGAGTTTACCAGTGAAGTCCTTTACCAGTGAAGTCCACTTCTTATGGGGAGTACACCTGTATTCCATTTTGTTTGTAGGCCTCTGCCTGGCAGAGATTGAAACACTGTTGTGCGGCACTTTTAGCAGAGAAGCCCTTCAGGCCTAAGGAAGTGCCTAGCAGCTCTGAGTGCACACAGCAGAGGGCTTCTGCGGTATAAAGTGCAGTTCTCCCCGGGAACCTGCTTCTCCGCCGCTCAGCCTTTTAAAGCGGAAGCGTTCAGTTTCATGAATGCGAAGTACTCCGCACAGAAATGTGCTGCAATTCTGTGAGTTTACCAGTGAAGTCCTTTACCAGTGAAGTCCACTTCTTATGGGGAGTACACCTGTATTCCATTTTGTTTGTAGGCCTCTGCCTGGCAGAGATTGAAACACTGTTGTGCGGCACTTTTAGCAGAGAAGCCCTTCAGGCCTAAGGAAGTGCCTAGCAGCTCTGAGTGCACACAGCAGAGGGCTTCTGCGGTATAAAGTGCAGTTCTCCCCGGGAACCTGCTTCTCCGCCGCTCAGCCTTTTAAAGCGGAAGCGTTCAGTTTCATGAATGCGAAGTACTCCGCACAGAAATGTGCTGCAATTCTGTGAGTTTACCAGTGAAGTCCTTTACCAGTGAAGTCCACTTCTTATGGGGAGTACACCTGTATTCCATTTTGTTTGTAGGCCTCTGCCTGGCAGAGATTGAAACACTGTTGTGCGGCACTTTTAGCAGAGAAGCCCTTCAGGCCTAAGGAAGTGCCTAGCAGCTCTGAGTGCACACAGCAGAGGGCTTCTGCGGTATAAAGTGCAGTTCTCCCCGGGAACCTGCTTCTCCGCCGCTCAGCCTTTTAAAGCGGAAGCGTTCAGTTTCATGAATGCGAAGTACTCCGCACAGAAATGTGCTGCAATTCTGTGAGTTTACCAGTGAAGTCCTTTACCAGTGAAGTCCACTTCTTATGGGGAGTACACCTGTATTCCATTTTGTTTGTATGTCTCTGCCTGGCAGAGATTGAAACACTGTTGTGCGGCACTTTTAGCAGAGAAGCCCTTCAGGCCTAAGGGAGTGCCTAGCAGCTCTGAGTGCACACAGCAGAGGGCTTCTGCGGTATAAAGTGCAGTTCTCCCCGGGAACCTGCTTCTCCGCCGCTCAGCCATTTAAAGCGAAAGCGTTCAGTTTCATGAATGCGAAGTACTCCACAGAGAAAGGTGCTGCAACTCTGGGAGTTTACCGGTGGAGTCCACTTCTTATGGGGAGTACAACTGTATTCCATTTTGTTTGTAGGCCTCTGTTTGGAAGAGATTGAAACACTGTTGTTAGTCACTTTTAGCAGAGAATCCCTTCAGGCCTAAGGGAGTGCCTAGGAGCTGTGAGTGCACACAAGCCTCGAGAACACTGTATACTTGAGGCTAGGTTCAGTTTGACGTTAGAACACAAAGGCACTTTGCAGAGGGCTTCTGTGGTTTAAAGTGCAGTTTTCCCTGGGAAACAGCTACTCTCGCCACTCAGCCTTTTAAAGCAGAAGCGTTCAATTTCATGAATGTTAAGTACTGTACATAGAAATGTGCTGCAACTCTGTGAGTTTACCAGTGAAGTCCACTTCTTATAGGGAGAACAACTTTAGTCCCTTTTGTTTGTAGGTCTCCGCCTGACAGAGATTGAAACACTGTTTTGAGGCACTTTTAGCAGAGAAGCCCTTCAGGCTTAAGGGAGTGCCTAGCAGCTCTGAGTACACACAAGCCTCCACAACACTTTATTCTTGGGGCTAGGTTCAGTTTGACGTGAGAACACAAATGCACTTTGCAGAGGGCTTCTGCGGTTTAAAGTGCAGTTTTCCCCTGGAAACAGCTTCCCTCGCCCCTTAGCTGCTTAAGGCGAAAGCGGTCCGTTTCATGAATGTGAAGTTCTCCACAGAGAAAGGTGCTGCAACTCTGTGAGTTTACCAGTGGAGTCCACTTCTTTTGGGGAGTACAACTGTAGTCCCTTTTATTTGTAGGCATCTGCCTGGCAGAGATGGAAACACTTTTGTGAGGCACTTTTAGCAGAGAATCCCTTCAGGCCTAAGGGAGTGCCTAGCAGCTGTGAGTGCACAGAAGCCTCCAGAAGTCTGTATACTTGAGGCTAGGTTCAGTTTGACGTTAGAACACGAACGCACTTTGCAGAGGGCTTCTGCGGTTTAAAGTGCAGTTTTCCCCGAGAAACAGCTTCTCCGCTGCTCAGCCTTTTAAAGCAGAAACGTTCAGTTTCATGAATGTGAAATACTCCACAGAGAAATGTGCTGCAACTCTGTGAGTTTACCAGTGAAGTCCACTTCTTAGGGGGAGTACAACTGTAGTCCCTTTTGTTTGTAGGTCTCTGCCTGGCAGAGATTGAACCACTGCTGTGAGGCACTTTTAGCAGAGAATCCCTTCAGGCCTAAGGGAGTGCCTAGCAGCTCTGAGTGCACACAAGCCTCCAGAACTCTGCATACTTGAGGCTAGGTTCAGTTTGACGTTAGAACACAAACGCACTTTGCCGAGGGCTTCTGCGGTTTAAAGTGCAGTTTTCCCTGGGAAACAGCTTCTCTCGCTGCTTAGCCGTTTAAAGCGAAAGCGGTCACTTTCATGAATGTGAAGTACTCCACAGAGAAAGGTGCTGCAACTCTGTGAGTTTACCAGTGGAGTCCACTTCTTATGGGGAGTACAACTGTAGTCCATTTGTTTGTAGGCCTCTGCCTGGCAGAGATTGAAACACTGTTGTTAGCTACTTTTAGCAGAGAAGCCCTTCAGGCCTAAGGGAGTGCCTAGCAGCTGTGAGTACACACCAGACTCCAGAACTCTGTATACTTGAGGCTAGGTTCAGTTTGACGTTAGAACACAAACGCACCTTGCAGAGGGCTTCTGCGGTTTAAAGTGCAGTTTTCCCCGGGAAACAGCTTCTCCGCCGTGCCGCTGTTTAAAGCAGAAGCGTTCAGTTTCATGAATGTGAAGTACTCCACAGAGAAAGGTGCTGCAACTCTGTGAGTTTACCAGTGAAGTCCACTTCTTATGGGGAGTACAACTGTAGTCCCTTTTGCTTGTAGGTCTCTGCCTGGCAGAGATTGAAACACTGTTGTGAGGCACTTTTAGCAGAGAAGCCCTTCAGGCCTAAGGGAGTGCCTAGCAGCTCTGAGTGCACACAAGCCTGCAGAACTCTGTATACTTGGGGATAGGTTAAGTTTGACGTTAGAACACAAGCGCACTTTGCAGAGGGCTTCTGCGGTTTAAAGTGCAGTTTTCCTAGGGAAACAGCTTCTCTAGCCGCTTAGCCGTTTGAAGCAAAAGCGGTCAGTTTCATGAATGTGAAGTACTCCACAGAGAAAGGTGCTGCAACTCTGTCAGTTCACAAGTGAAGTCCACTTCTTATTGTAAGCACAACTGTAGTCCTTTTTGTTTGTAGGTCTCTGCCTGGCAGACCTTGCAACACTGTTGTGAGGTACTTTTAGCAGAGAAGCCCTTCAGGCCTAAGGGAGTGCCTAGCAGCTCTGAGTGCACACAAGCCTGCAGAACTCTGTATACTTGGGGATAGGTTCTGTGTGACGTTAGAACACCAACGCACTTTGCAGAGGGCTTCTGAGGTTTAAAGTGCTGTTTTCCCTTGGAAACAAGTTCTCTCGCCGCTTAGCTACTTAAAGCGAAAGCAGTCAGTTTCATGAATGTGACGTACTCCACAGAGAAAGGTCCTGCAACTCTGTCAGTTTAACAGTGAAGTCCACTTCTTATGGGGAGTACAACTGTAGTCCCTTTTGTTTGTAGGTCTCTGCCTGGCAGAGATTGAAACACTGTTGTGAGGCACTTTTAGCAGAGAAGCCCTTCAGGCCTAAGGGAGTGCCTAGCAGCTCTGAGTGCACACAAACCTCCAGAGCTCTGAATACTTGGGGATCGGTTCAGTTTGACGTTAGAAAACAAACGCACTTTGCAGAGGGCTTCTGTGGTATAAAGTGCAGTTTTCCCCGGGAAACAGCTTCTCTCGCCGCTTAGCAGTTTAAAGCGAAAGCGGTCAGTTTCATGAATGTGAAGTACTCCACAGAGAAAGGTGCTGCAACTCTGTGAGTTTACCAGTGAAGTCCACTTCCTATGGGGAGTACAACTGTAGTCCTTTTTGTTTGTAGGTCTCTGCCTGGCAGAGATTGAAACACTGTTGTGAGGCACTTTTAGCAGAGAAGCCCTTCAGGCCTAAGGGAGTGCCTAGCAGCTCTGAGTGCATACAAACCTCCAGAACTCTGAATACTTGGGGATCGGTTCAGTTTGATGTTAGAACACAAACGCACTTTGCAGAGGGCTTCTGCCGTTTAAAGTGCAGTTTTCCCCGGCAAACAGCCTCTCTCGCCACTTAGCCGTTTAAAGCGAATGCGGTCAGTTTCATGAATGTGAAGTACTCCACAGAGAAAGGTGCTGCAAATCTGGAAGTTTACCAGTGAAATCAACTTCTTATGGGGAGTACAACTGTAGTCCGTTTTGTTTGTACCTCTCTGGCTGGCAGAGATTGAAACACTGTTGTGAGGCACTTTTAGCAGAGAAGCCCTGCAGGCCTAAGAGAGTGCCTAGCAGCTCTGAGTGCACACAAGCCTCCAGAACTCTGTATACTTGGGGAGAGGTTCAGTTTGACGAAAGAACACAAACGCACTTTGCAGAGGGCGTCTGCGGTTTAAAGTGCAGTTTTCCCCTGGTAATAGCTTCTCTCCCCCCTTAGCCGTTTAATGCGAAAGCGGTCAGTTTCATGAATGTGAAGTACTCCACAGAGAAAGGTGCTGCAACTGTGGGAGATTACCAGTGGAGTCATATTTGTATGGGTAGTACAACTGTAGTCCATTTTGTTTGTAGGTCTCTGCCTGGCAGAGATTGAAATACTGTTGTGAGGCCCTTTTAGCAGAGAAGCCTTTCAGGCCTAAGGAAGTGCCTAGCAGCTCTGAGTGCACACAGGCCTCCAGAACTCTGTATACTTGGGGAGAGGGTCAGTTTGACATTAGAACACAAAGGCAGTTTGCAGAGGGCTTCTGCGGTTTAAAGTGCAGTTTTCTCCGGGAAACAGCTTCTCTCACCGTTCAGTCGTTTAAAGCGGAAGCGTTCAGTTTCATGAATGTGAAGTACTCCACAGAGAAAGGTGCTGCAACTGTGGGAGATTACCAGTGGAGTCATATTTGTATGGGTAGTACAACTGTAGTCCATTTTGTTTGTAGGTCTCTGCCTGGCAGAGATTGAACACTGTTGTGAGGCTCTTTTAGCAGAGAAGCCCTTCAGGCCTAAGGGAGTGCCTAGCAGCTCTGAGTGCACACAAGCCCCCAGAACTCTGTATACTTGGGGATATTTTCAGTTTGACGTTAGAACACAAATGCATTTTGCAGAGGGCTTCTGCGGTTTAAAGTGCAGTTTTACCTGGCAAACAGCTTCTCTCGCCGCTTAGCCATTTAAAGCGAAAGCGGTCAGTTTCATGAATGTGAAGTACTCCACAGAGAACGGTGCTGCAATTCTGTCAGTTTACAAGTGAAATCCAATTCTTATTGCAAGTACAACTGTAGTCCTTTTTGTTTGTAGGTCTCTGCCTGGCAGAGATTGAAACACTGTAGTGAGGGACTTTTAGCAGAGAAGCCTTTCAGGCCTAAGGGAGTGTCTAGCAGCTTTGAGTGCACACAAGCCTCCAGAACTCTGTATACTTGCGGATAGGTTCAGTTTGATGTTAGAACACAAACGCACTTTGCTGAGGGCTTCTTCGGTTTAAAGTGCAGTTTTCTACGGTAAACAGCTTCTATCGCCACTTAGCCGTTTAAAGCGAATGCGGTCAGTTTCATGAATGTGAAGTACTCCACAGAGAAATGTGCTGCAACTCTGTGAGCTCACCAGTGAATTCCACTTCCTATGGGGAGGACAACTGTAGTCCTTTTTGTTTGTAGGTCTCTGCCTGGCAGAGATTGAAACACTGTTGTGAGGCGCTTTTAGCAGAGAAGCCCTTCAGGGCTAAGGGAGTGCCTACCAGCTCTGAGTGCACAGAAGCCTCCACATCTCTGTATACATTGGGGATAGGTTCATTTGGACATTAGAACACAAACGCACTTTGCAGAGTGCTTCTGCGGTTTAAAGTGAAGCTTTCCCCTGCAAAAAGCTTCTCTTGCAGCTTGGCTGTTTGAAGCAAAAGCGTTCAGTTTCAGGAATGTGAAGTACTCCACAGAGAAAGGGGCTGCAACTCTGTGACTTTACGAGTGATGTCCCGTCTTATGTGGAGTACAGCTCTATTCCTTTTTGTGTGTAGGTCTCTGCCTGGCAGAGATTGAAGCACTGGTTTGGGGCACGTGTACCAAAGGAGCCCTTAAGGCCCAAGAGAGTGCCTAGAAGCTCTGAATGCACCCAATGCTCCAGAACTCTGTGCACTTGGGGATAAATTCAGTTTCACGTTACAACACAAACGGAATTGGCAGAGGGCTTCTGCGTTTTAAAGTGCAGCTTTCCCGGGAAACAGCATCTCTATCCGCTTAGCCCTTTAAAGCTAAAGCGGTCAGTTTCAGGAATGTGAAGTACTCCACAGAGAAAGGGGCTGCAACTCTGTGACTTTACCAGTGAAGTCCCCATCTTATGTGGAGTACAACTCTATTCCTTTTTGAGTGTAGGTCTCTGCCTAGCAGAGATTGAAACACTGTTGTGGGGCACGTGTACCAGAGAAGCCCTTAAGGCCCAAGAGCGTGCCTAGAAGCTCTCAGTGCACCCAAGCCTCCAGAACTCTGTGCACTTGGGGATAGATTCAGTTTCACGTTACAACACAAACGCACTTGGCAGAGGGCTTCTGCAGTTTAAAGTGCAGTTTTCCCTGGAAAAAGCTTCTCTAGCCGCTTAGCCCTTCAAAGCAAAAGCGTACAGTTTCAGAAATGTGAAGCCCTCCACAGAGAATGGGGCTGCAACTCTGAGTTTACCAGTGAAGTCCCCGTCTTATGTGGAGTGCAACTGTATTCCTTTTTGTGTGTACGTCTCTGCCTGGCAGAGATTGAAACACTGTTGTGAGGCACGTGTACCAGAGAAGCCCTTAAGGTCCAAGACAGTGCAAAACAGCTCTGAGAGCACCCAAGCCTGCAGAACTCTGTATACTTGGGGATAGGTTCAGTTTGATGTTAGATCACAAACGCACTCTGCAGAGGGCTTCTGCGGTTTCAAGTGCAGTTTTCCCCGGTAAACACCTTCTCTCATCGCTTAGCCGTTCAAAGCAAAAGCGGTCAGTTTCAGGAATGTGAAGTACTCCACAGAGAAATGTGCTGCAACTCTGTGATTTTACCAGTGATGTCCCAGTCTTATGTGGAGTACAACTGTATTCCTTTTTGTGTGTAGGTCTCTGCCTGGCAGAGACTGAAACACTGTTGTGAGGCACGTGTACCAGAGAAGCCCTTAAGGCCCAAGAGAGTGCATAGCAGCTATGAGTGCACCCAATCCTCCAGAACTCTGTATACTTGGGACTAGGTTCAGTTTGACTTTAGACTACAAACGCACTCGGCAGAGGGATTCTGCGGATTAAAGTGAAGTTTTCCCCTGGAAACAGCTTCTCTTGGGGCTTGCCTGTTTAAAGTGAAAGTTTTCAGTTTCAGGAATATGAAGTACTCAACAGAGAAAGGGGCTGCAGCTCTGTGACTTTACCAGTGAAGTCCCCGTCTTATGTGGAGTACAGCTCTATTCCTTTTTGTGTGTAGGTCTCTGCCTGGCAGAGATTGAAACACTGTTGTGAAGCACGTGTACCAGAGAAGCCCTTAAGGACCAAGAGAGTGCCTAGCAGCTCTGAGTGCACCCAAGCCTCCAGAACACTGTGCACTTGGGGATAGATTCGGTTTCCCGTTAGAACACAAACACAGTTGGCAGAGGGCTTCTGCAGTTTAAAGTGCAGATTTCACGGGAAACAGCTTCTCTAGCCGCTTAGCCCTTTAAAGCTAAAGGCGTCAGTTTCAGGAATGTGAAGTACTCCACAGAGAAATGTGCTGCAACTCTGTGATTTTACCAGTGAAGTCCCCGTCTTATGTGGAGTACAACTGTATTCCTTTTTGTGTGTAGCTCTCTGCCTGGCATAGATTGAAACACTGTTGTGAGGCACGTGTACCAGAGAATCCCTTAAGGCCCAAGAGAGTGCTTAGCAGCTCTGAGTGCACCCAAGCGTCCAGAACTCTGTATACTTGGGGATAGGATCAGTTTCACTTTAGAACACAAACGCACTCAGCAGAGGGCTTCTGTGGTTTAAATGCAGTTTTCCCCAGGACAGCTTCTCTCGCCCCGTAGCCATTCAAAGTGAAAGCGCTCAGTTTCAGGAATGTGAAACACTCCACAGAGAAAGGGGCTGCAACTCTGAGGTTTCCAGTGAAGTCCCCATCTTATGCGGAGCACAACTGTATTCCCTTTTGTGTGTAGGTCTCTGCCTGGCAGAGATTGAAACACTGTTGTGAGGCACGTGTACCAGAGAAGCCTTAAGGGCCAAGAGAGTGCAAGCAGCTCTGAGTGCATCCAAGCCTCCAGAAGTCTTTATACTTGGGGATAGGTTCAGTTTGAGGTTAGAATACAAAGGCACTCGGCAGAGGGCTTCTACGCTTTAAAATGCAGCTTTCCCTGGGAAACAGCTTTTCTTGCTGCTTGGCCATTTAAACCGAAAGCGTTCAGTTTCAGGAATGTGAAGTACTCCTCAGAGAAATGGGCTGCAACTCTGTG
>NW_022974638.1:20749-24105 GCF_012274545.1 Fukomys damarensis
AAGCCTCCAGAACTCTGTATACTTGGGGATAGGTTCAGTTTCATGTTAGAACACAAACGCACTCGGGAGAGGGCTTCTGCAGTTTAAAGTGCAGTTTTCCCAGGAAACAGCTTCTCTAGCCCCTTGGCACTTTAAAGCTAAAGCGGTCAGCTTCAGGAATGTGAAGTACTCCACAGAGAAACTGGCTGCAACTCTGTGAGTTTACCAGTGAAGTCCCTGTCATATGTGGAGTCAAACTGTATTGCTTTTTGTGTGTAGGTCTCTGCCTGGCAGAGATTGAAACACTGTTGTGAGGCACGTGTACCAGAGAAGCCCTTTAGGCCCAAGAGAGTGCCTAGCACCTCTGAGTGCACCCAAGGCTGCAGAACTCTGTATACTTGGGGATAGGTTCAGTTTGACTTTAGAATACAAACGCACGCGGCAGAGGGCTTCTGAGGTTTAAAGTGAAGTTTTCTGCTGGAAACAGCTTCTCTTGCCGCTGGGCTGTTTAAAGTGAAAGTGTTCAGTTTCAGGAATGTGAAGTACTCCACAGAGTAAGCGGCTGCAACTCTATGACTTTACCAGTGAAGTCCCCGTCTTATGTGGAGTACAACTGTATTCCTTTTTGTGTGTAGGTCTCTGCCTGGGAGAGATTGAAACACTGTTGTGAGGCACGTGTACCAGAGAAGCCCTTAACGCCCAAGAGAGTGCCTAGCAGCTCTGAGTGCACCCAAGCCTCCATAACTCTGTGCACTTGGGGATAGATTCAGTTTCACGTTAGAACACAAACGCACTTGGCAGAGGGCTTCTGCAGTTTAAAGTGCAGTTTTCCCGGGAAACAGCTTCTCTCGCTGTTAGCTGTTTAAAGCAAAAGCAGTCAGTTTTGGGAATGTGAAGCACTATACAGAGAAAGGGGCTGCAACTCTGTGAGTTTACAAGTGAAGTCCCAGTCTCATGCGGAGCACAACTGTATTCCATTTTGTGTGTAGGTATCTGCCTGGCAGAGATTGAAACACTGTTGTGAGGCACGTGTACCAGAGAAGCCCTTAAGTCCCAAGACAGTGCCTAGGAGCTCTGAGTGCACCCAAGCCTCCAGAACTCTGTATATTTGGGGATAGGTTCAGTTTCACGTTACAACACAAACGCACTTGGCAGAGCGCTTCTGCAGTTTAAAGTGCAGTTTTCCCGGGAAACAGCTTCTCTAGCCGCTACCATTTAAAGCGAAAGCAGTCAGTTCCAGGAATGTGAAGTACTCCACAGAGAAAGGTGCTGCAACTCTGTGATTTTGCCATTGAAGTCCCCGTGTTATGCGTAGCACAACTGTATTCCCTTTTGTGTGCTAGTCTCTGCCTGGCAGAGATTGAAACACTGTTGTGAGGCCCGTGTTCCAGAGAAGCCCTTAAGCCCCAAGAGAGTGCCAAGCAGCTCTGAGTGCATCCAAGACTCCAGTACTCTGTATACGTGGGAATTGGTTCAGTTTGACATTGGAACACAAACGCCTTCGGCAGAGGGCTTCTGCAGTTTAAAGTGCAGTTTTCCCCGAGAAATAGCTTCTCTCGCCACTAAGCCACTTAATGCGAAAGCAGTCAGTTCCAGGAATGTGAAGTACTCCACAGAGAAAGGTGCTGCAACTCTGTAATTTTACTACTGAAGTCCGCGTCTTATGTGGAGCACAACTGTATTCCCTTTTGTGTGTAGGTCTCTGCCTGGCAGAGATAGAAACACTGTTGTGAGGCACGTGTACCAGAGAAGCCCTTAAGGCCCAAGAGACTGCCTAGCAGCTCTGAGTGCACCCAAGCCTCCAGAAGTCTGTATACTTGGGGATAGGTTCAGTTTCACGTTAGAACCCAAACGCACTTGGCAGATGGCTTCTGCAGTTTAAAGTGCAGTTTTCCTGGGAAACAGCTTCTCTAGCCATTAGCCGTTTAAAGCGAAAGCGGTCAGTTTCGGGAATGTGAAGTACTCTGCAGAGAAAGGGGCTGCAACTGTGTGAGTTTACCAGCGAAGTCCCCGTTTCATGCGCATCACAAATAAATTCCCTTTTGTGTGTAGGTCTCTGCCTGGCAGAAATTGAAACACTGTTGTGAGGCACATGTACCAGAGAAGCCCTTAAGGCCCAAGAGAGTGCCTAGCAGCTCTAAGTGCACCCAAGCCTCCAGAACTCCTTATACTTGGGGATAGCTTCAGTTTGACTTTACAACACAAACGCACTCAGCAGAGGGCTTCTGCAGTTTAAAGTGCAGTTTTCTCGGGAAACAGCTTCTCTCGACGTTAGCCATTTAAAGCGAAAGCCGTCCGTTTCAGGAATGTGAAGTACTCCACAGAGAAAGGGGCTGCAACTCTGTGAGTTTACCAGTGATGTCCCCGTCTTATGCTGAGCACAACTGTATTCCCTTTTGTGTTTAGGTCTCTGCCTGGCAGAGATTGAAACACTGTTGTGAGGCACGTGTAGCAGAGAAGCCCTTACGGCCCAAGAGAGTCCCAAGCAGTTCTGAGTGCATCCAAGCCTAAAGAACTCTGTATGCTTGGGGATAGGTTCAGTTTGACATTGGAACACAAACGCCCTCGGCAGAGGGCTTCTGCGGTTTAAAGTGCAGTTTTCCCGGGGAAACAGCTTCTCTGGCTGCTTAGCCATTTAATGCGAAAGCAGTCAGTTCCAGGAATGTGAAGTACTCCACAGAGAAAGTTGCTGCAACTCTGTGAATTTACCAGTGAAATCCCCGTCTTATGTGGAGTACAACTGTATTCCCTTTTGTTTGTAGGTGTCTGCCTGGCAGAGATAGAAACACTGTTGTGAGGCACGTGTACCAGAGAAGCCCTTAAGGCCCAAGAGAGTGCCTAGCAGCTCTGAGTGCACCCAAGCATCAAGTATTCTGTATACTTGGGGATAGGTTCAGTTTCACGTTACAACACTAACGCACTCGGCAGTGGGCTTCTCCGGTTTAAAGTGCAGTATTCCCTGGGACAGCTTCTCTCACCGCTTAGCCATTCAAAGCGAAAGCGGTCAGTTTCAGAAATGTGAAGCACTCCACAGAGAAAGGGGCTGCAACTCTGTGACTTTACCAGTGAAGTCCCCGTCTTATGTGGAGTACAACTCTATTCGTTTTTGTGTGCAGGTTTCTGCCTTGCAGAGATTGAAACACTGTTGTGGGGCACGTGTACCAGAGAAGCCCTTGAGGCCCAAGAGAGTGCCTAGAAGCTGTGAGTGCACCCAAGCCTCCAGAACTCTGTGCACTTGGGGATAGATTCAGTTTCACGTTACAACACAAACGCAATTGGCAGAGGGCTTCTGCGGTTTAAAGTGCGCTTTTCCTGGGAAACAGCTTCTCTAGCCGCTTAGCCCTTTAAAGCTAAAGTGGTCAGTTTCAGGAATGTGA
>NW_022974639.1:0-25000 GCF_012274545.1 Fukomys damarensis
ATTTGGAAAAAAGTTTAGTAGCACCCGAAAAAAGCTAAACATCGATTATGACATAACAGTTCTACTGTCAGTGTCTGTCTAAAGTAAACTGAGAAAACAAATAGAAGAAAAAAGTCGAGTAAAAACATATTCAGTTCTGCTCAAAACTGGCTTATTCATAATAAACCAAAAATAAAACCTATCCAAATGTCTACCCATGGGCCAATGGGTGAACAAAGCATGGTATCCAAATAATGGAATGTCATTTGGCAGTTAAAGAAACAATACATAAAAACAGGCTAAAACATCGCCTCATCTAGCAAACATGCTTGGTGAGGAAATCAATGAGTAAAGAAAAGCCACCGACTGTATGATCTGATTGAGATGAAATGTTCACTCTCTGTAAAGTAGAAACTCAGAAAATAGACTGAAGCTTTCGGGACCCTAGAAGAAAAGGAGGGACTAACAGTCCCTGAAATACATACGGAGTACGTTTTGAAATATAAAATGTCTCAAAGTTCCATTGGGGCGAGGGTAATATCACGCTTGTAATAAGGACACTTAACACTGACATTTATCCTCGATAAAGTTTTACATCGCAAAATACAATTTTGTTAACTGTAGCAGCAGCACTGTCCAACAGAGATCTAGAACTTATCTCGCCTTGTGTAATTGAAGAGTAGCTCCTATTCCCCCTTTACTTTAAACCCTAGCAGCTGATATTCTACTGTTTCCATGAGCTTTGAATATGTTACACACCTCTAATAAGCGGAACTGTATTAACACTGCCTCAATACTCTATGTATTTAGGCTTCTGTGAATGGCTTACTTTACTCAGCAGGTCTTCTGGGCTCGTCTGTATTATCTCACAAGGCAGGACATCGTTTTTCAAGGGGAATGACACTCACTGTATAGAGAGAGCATATTTTCTCTATCCATCCATCTGTTGTGGACATTTAGGTTATTTCCATATAGTTTCTACACCTCAGCTATTAACAATGATATTGCAGCAAAGAAGGGAATGCATATATCTCTTCAAGATCCCAATCCCAATTTTGGACATACACTCCAAAGTGGGATTGCTGGGTGGTACAGCAGTTGTATTTGTAATTCCTCGAGGAATCATCACACTGTATTCCACACTGGCTATATTCTTTTACATGAACAGCAATAGTGCATCAGGGTTCCGGTATCCCCACACCTTTTCCAACACTCATTTTCTTTTGGCTTTCTTCACAATGGCCATCATAACGAGAATGACAAGACACGCTCGGTGGTGTTGATGTGCATTTCCCTGATGCTTAGCGATGGTGAACACATTTGCTTCTGCTTCTTGGCCATTTTTGTCTTCTGTGGAGAAATGATCATTCAAGTCTTTTGCTCATTTTAAGTCAGTTTTTTGTTTGGTTTTGTGGTGTGTGTGTGTGTGTGTGTGTGTGTGTGTGTGTGTGTTTTCACACTGAGCTGTAGGAGATGCTTGCATTTTTTGGATATTAAGCCCTTATTCTAAATACTTTTTGAAAATGTTTTCTTCCGTAAACCACCTGAAAAAAAAACAGGTGAAAAGTTATATGGTGTTGGGCTTGGCGAAGAGTTCTTGGATATGACAGAAAAACACAAACAAGGGAAAGGAAAATGAAAGTATTGGGATCACATCAAAGGGAAAGACTTCTGCAGTACAGCTCAGTGATAGAACTCTTCCTGAACTTTCAGAGGCCCCAGGTTCCACCCCTATCAATCGGGGACAAAAGCAAATGACATAGTCAACAGCAAAAACTGAATTTACAGAAGGGGGGCTGCAAAATTCTTTGAATGTGTTGGAACTATTGCAGTGTACACCGTTAAAGCGTAAATTGCGTGGTACTTGAATGAAATCTCATTAAAAGTCTTTTCTTGGTCTCTCTTCTGTATTAATTTATTGATGGATCTGTCTATTTATTCATTTAGGCGGTACTGGGGAATGAGCTCAGGGCCCTGAATTTCCAGTGAGGTAGGCACATGAACACTGACTGATGCTGTTCGTTCAAAGAAGCTAAAAGAATCTAAGGGAAATGAAAATGTTCATAATTTATTTGTAAGCTAGCAGAAATATATACACACAAATATATCAGCATGCAAATTGGAGAGTATCTTTGAATCAGTAGAAAACCAATAAATGGGAAGATCCTATTTAGAAATTACATGTGGCAGGAAGCTGCAAAAGTAATGTCTGCCGGAGGAAAAATGTTGTGAAAAACTTCATCAACATGGGACTCTTTGTCGTGAATGAACTTTGTGATTGTTCTTCCCTCTGTCTCACAGCGATTGCCTGCTTGTTTTCTAGTCCTGGTTATAGAGTTCTATTGCTGACTTCATTTTCAGCTGGCTGGGCTTCCATAACATTTTTTTGTGGTTGAAGAATCTTGAGACCTTTCTGTTGTCTGTAAGCACACACAAGGATTGAACACAGGAGGTTGAAGATGTAGGTGTTTTTGTATTCAAGAAGGCCAGAGAAGTTTCTTAGAAATATACCAAAGGAGGAAATGAGAGCCCAAAGCCACGACGTGGAGACGGCACTCAGAGGACTTGGAGAAAGAACATCCTGACAGGACGTATTCAGAATCCAGCAAAATGTTAAGACACAGGAAGTGTCTACTCAGAGGGTCAGTAAGGAAGTGAGAGGAACGATATTTCCGTCTCACAACATGCCAGCTTTTGGAGATTGTGAAAGCAGCATGTCTAGAGAACAGAAAGGTGATGCAAAACACTGGCGATGTAGCTGGAGGAGGATCTGGACGTGAAGATATGGTGACGACTCATTTGAAAACTTAGGAGAGGCTAAGCTGTGTGGCACAGGCCAGTAATCTCAGCTAGTAGGAAGGCCGAGCAGGAGAAAAGCTTATCACAATAGCTTTACAAAAAACGCAGCAGATATATGGAGTGATTATTGGCCGAGAAGTGTTGCTCAAGGGGCAGGTACGGCTGATGATGGAGAAGAGTGAAGCATAATTGTATGCAGGTGGAAATAATCTCGGGAGCAGGAGAATTTCAAGATAGAAGACAAAGAGTGGCGACTTTAGAAGTTAAAACTGTAAAGGGCGGGGAGCATAGATCAACAGGAAAGTCTGGTGGATTAAGATTATAATCAGGTAACACCATAGTTCAGCTAGACCCTGAGTGAAAGACATGCCGATAACCAACATCTCTGTGGAGCATCAAGTTGAGCGTGAACAGCTGTCAGGGCAAAGATGTGCAGAGGCCGAGGGAATGAGGTTTGAAGTCATGAGATGTAGACTGACTAACAGAGGCGAACATAGACTGACAAATGCAACTGTTGAAAAGTGTATCAGTTAGGGATTATTGTACACCACCCATAGCTCCTTTGGGTGTGCCGTGCTGCCTCTGGTGTGTCCATAGGTTGAGAGGGAGGAGGAAATTCCGATCAATCCCGCTGCTAAGAAGAAAAGGAACCCCTACAGTGGCGTAGATTAAGCAAGGGCCCTTTCTCTGTTGCAGGAGAAGAAGGCAGTTCACAAGATAAGAAGAAAGGCTTGGAACAGGTATTGTCTCAAAATGGAGTCTCTCCAGAAGGCCTTACCTTTGTGGTGAGAAACAAGGGATGGGAGCGACTCCTTCGACGCTACAAATTTTAATGTAGAGCTATCGCTTTCTAAAAGTTTTGTTCCACGTTATAATTCCCCTTGGTAGATTTTCATCCTTCAGCGAGGTCTGTTACTCACATGATTTGCTGTCGTGGGAGTGTGGTTGGGGGAGATGTCAGGTGTGCAGCAGTCCAAGTATGCACTGCCTTCCGTGCGTTACCACTCCTCCTTCTCCAGGGTAAACATCCTGTTCACCCCGCGAGAGAGATCAGAGGTCACAAGGATGGGGGTCCCGCGAGAGGCATATGAAAGACGGAGCAGACCATGGCAGGTGGAGGCTGAGTAGTAGAAATGAAGCAAAGGCCCATCCTAACACAGATTGGACATTTCACAAAGACCCTGGTGGGAAGTCAGGAACAGGAATATCTGTCAGGTTTCTTCTGGTGCAGGCACTGCTATGGATGTGGGTTGCTCAACTAGAGTAAAGATGAGGTTACTTGGGATTTCTGAACTGAGAATCTCCCGAATGAGGGAAATGGTGGGGAGCCGAGTCTCAGAACATGAGCGTGCACTGGACAAAGAGACCTGCAGAAATGTGAGAGTGAAGGGAGGGGAACGTGGGGTCCAACACCCAGGTTTCATGCCATCTCTTAGGGTAAATGTGTGGTTTGTGACCTCTGGTGTCCCACTTAGCACTCTGTGTGGCCCTGCTTCTGAAACGGGCACAGAAGACTAAGGAGACAGGGGCCGGCTCCAGAGGAGGACATAGGGAGGAGCACTGGGATTAGGTCACGTTTTCCAAGGGCAGGAGATAGCTGCAGTGTTAGTTGATAACAGGTCTGCATGGTTGTGTATTTTTGATGAAGTGATGCAGGATTGTTCCACAGCTCCTGCTTTCTAATTGGTACACAAAACACTGCACATAACGAATCTGTGCATTTGGTCAGTTTGGACCTATGTATCCATTCACGATACCATCAAGGAAACTTTAGTACCATCAAGTAAACTTGGGGTACTAAACATGATTCACATTCATTGCTTGGAAAGATTCCCTTGTGTTGCTTTGTTGTTGTTGGTCTTTAAAGGAAGGATATGAAAAGACTTAGTATGAGATCTACCCTCATGCACTGTGGAGTGCAGCATACCTTGTTGTGGACTATGGCACTGCATTTTATAGCAAATCTCTGTAAGTTACTCTGCCGAGGGCTGATCAGACCCCTAGAAACCTGTATGGATGAACGATGGGGAATCAAGAGAGGCAGACGATATTCCAGGTACAGGGGGAGCGGGAGAAGGCTGCCTCTAAAGGACAGCTGAACAATCTCCGAGCTTGACCCACTTTATTAGCAAGCAGGAAGCACAGGGCCAGGGGTAGTGTACTTTTCACGGAAGAGCAAGGCAGAGTCAGTCAATGCACAAGTAGTAAATGGGGAACAAGTTAATGGGGAACAGGTCCTTCCCGACACCTGCATGCCTGCATCGTTCGTGTTGTCTTCAGCAGATGACATCTTGCCCTAGGAGTGCTGTGTCTGTGAGTTTTCTATGCACAGCCAGGCAGGCTGTTTGTTTTCCATTAATTTCTCTGTTCCTAAAGCAAGTTACACTGGCCTAGGACACTGTGGGAGCCAAGTCAGGTAGCCCGATCCCCAACATTACTCACCTTGTATAGCTGTAATTCCATACCCACTGAAAGACACCTGGAATCCCACAAGCCATCCCCTGGCAATCACCGTTCTGTTAGGTATGTCTACATTCCTAATGCAGTATTTGTCCTTCTCCGACTGTCGTTTCAATTAGGACAAGGTCGTCCAGGCTCATCGGTGTTGTCACGAAAGGTATGATTTCCTCCTGTTTTAGGGCTGGATAATATTCCATTGTGTATATTATTATGTTTTCTTCATTTGTCGTGGCCATTTGTTTCTTTGTTTGTTCGTTTTCTCACTCATTGAGTTTATTGGTACATTTTAGGTGGACAGTACAGTTACATGCATCATGGGGATCTTGTACCTTTACATGACAGGACTTGGTTCTCATTTTATCCCCTTACAGTGCCCTCCCTTCAACTCCTCCTCCCTTCCCTTTTTAAAATTACCTTATTTCCATTTTTTCATTTTCTATTTTTTTCTCTTCCCTTATTACCTTTCCCCTACCCCTCCCACTTTCCCTACCCCTTTAGCCCTTTGCATCCTATTTCACATTGTCAATTATATCATTAGGATCTTATGTACCACTGTAGTATTTCACACCAGAGAAACTACTTGGTATTTGTACATGTGTGGCTTATTTATTTCACTTAGGAGTATATCCTCAATATGTATCCATTTTCCTATAAATGACTCTAATTTCTCATTCTTTATGGCTGAGTAGTACATAGTTTTATAGAAAAACTACATCTTCTTTATCCAGTCCCCAACGGATGGGCAAATGGGCTGTTTCCAACTTTCAGCTATTACAAACTGTGCTGCTATAAACATATGTGTGCATATATCACTGTGATGTGATTCTTTTCATTCTTTTGGAAAGATACCCAGCAGAGGGATGGCTGGCTCAAATGGAACCTCTAGTCCCAGCTCTTTGAGGTATCTCCATATTGATTTCCATAGTGGTTGCACCAGTCTGCACTCCCACCAACAGTGGAGAAAGGTTCCTTTCTCCCCACAACCCTGCCAACATTTGTTATTGTTTGATTACTTGATAGCAGCCATTCTTTGTGCGGTGAGGTGGAATCTCAGGGTTGTTTTCATCTGCATCTCTCGAATGACCAGCGATGTGGAACATTTTTTCATATATTTACTCGCTGCTTTTACTTCTTTGAGAAATGTCTCTTCATTTCGGATGCCCATTTTTGAATCTAGTCTTTATGTTTGGGGGAGGCTGATTGTTTTGAGTTCTTAATATATTCTAGATAAGAGCCCTTTGAGGAACAGCTGGTGAAAAAGTTTTCCCACATTGTGTGTTGTCTTTGAGTTTTGTTGAGGCTTTCTTTGCTATGAAGAAGCTCTTTAATAAGATGAGATCCCAGTTGCTGATTCTTTCTGCTAGTTCCCATGCTACTGAGGTTTTGTTCATAAAGTCTTCTCCTATGCCAATGTCTTCCAGAGTTCTGCCTAACTTATCTTCCAACAAGTTTAGTGCTTCTTTCTTAATATTTAGATCTTTAATCCACTTGGATTTTAGTTTAGTGTATGGTGAAAGATAAGGGTCTAGTTTTAATCTTTGGTAGGTTGAAATCCAGTTTTTCCAACACCATTTATTAAAGAGGCTATCTTGCCTCCAGTGAGGATGGCCGGCTCCTTTGTCAAAGATGAGGTAGCTGAGTACATCCGGAGTTGTTTTTGTGTCATCCAATCTGTTCCACTGATGCTCAGGTCTGTTCCTTTGCCAGTGTCATGCTGTTTTTATCACAGTGGCTTTGTAGTATAGTTTCAAATTGGGAATTGCTATACCCGCTGCCATGTGTCTGTTGCCTAGGATGGCTTTTGTTGTTTTAGGTCTCTTCTGGTTCCACGTGAATTTTGGATAGTTTTTTTCTAGCTCTCTGTGAAATATAGTGTTGGAATTTCAATTGGCATTGCATTGAATCTCTATAGCACTTTTGCTATGATGGCCATTTTCATTATGTTGATTCTTTCTACCCAGGAGCAGCGGATATCTTTGCATTTTCTTATATCCTGTTTGAGCTCTTTTTTCAAAGTGCTGTAGTTTTCAGTGCAGAGGTTTCTTGCTTCTTTTGTTAGATCGATTCCTAGATACTTCATTTTTTGGGATGCTATTTTGAAAGGAATTGTTTCCCTAATTTCTCTCTCAGTGAGTCTGTTATTTGTGTACAAGAAGGCTATTGATTTTTGAGTGTTACCTCGTATCTAGCTACTCTCCTAAAAGTGTCAATTAAGTCTAGAAGTCTTTTGGTCGAATTGTTTGGGTCTTCAAGGAAGAGTATCATATCCTGAGGAAATAATGACAGTTTTACTTTTTCCTTTCCTATTTTGATTGCTTTAGTTTCTTTCTCTTATCTAATTGCTGTGGCTAATGTTTCCAGAACTATAATGAAGAGTAGTGGTGATGGTGGTCATCCTTGTCTGGTTCCTGATTTTAACATAAAGGGTTTTAGTTTTTGGCCATTTAATATGATGTTGGCTCTTGGTGTTTCACAGATAGCCTTCATTAATAGACCATCTATTCCAATTTTTGCAGCGTTTTTACCATGAATGGATTGTTGCATTTTATCAAATCCTTTTTCTGCTTCTATCCGGAGGATCATATAGATTTGTCCTTGAGTCTGTTAACATACTGTATTACATTTATTGACTTATGTATGTTGAACCATCCTTGCATCCCTGGAATAAATCCGACTTGGTCGGGATGAATGATCTTCTTGATGATCCTCTGCATTCTGTTTGCTAGTATCTTATTAAGGAATTTTTTTGCATCTATGTTCATTAAGAAGATTAGCCCCTAGTTCTCTTTTTCAGTTGGGTCTTTCCCTGGTTTGGGAATCAAAGTGATACTTGCTTCCAGGAATGAAATTGGAAGTATTGCTTCCCTTTCAGTTTCATTCGAAAGTTTGAAGAGTAAAGGCACTAGTTCTTCTCTAAATGTCTTGTAAAATTCAGCAGTGACTCCATCAGGACCTGGGCTTTTCTGTGTTGATAAACTTTTAATTACATTTTCGATTTCACTGATTGTAAGTGGGGTGCTTAAGGTGTTTTTGTCTCGTTTAACTTTGCTAATTCATAAGAATCTAGAAATCTGTCCATTTTTTCTGTGTCTTCCTTTTCATTGGAGTACAGGTTCTCAAAGTAGTTATTGATGATCCTCTGGATTTCTGTCGGATTTCTTGTGACTTCATTCCTAATTGCATGGATCTGAGCCTTTTCTTTCTCTTTTTGATAAGTTTAGCTAAGGTTTTATCAATTTTCTTTATTCTTTCAGAAAAACAACTCTTTGATTCATTTATTTTTTGTATCATTTTCTTAGCTTCCATTGCAATGATTTCTGCCCTAATCTTTATAATTTCCTCTCTTGTACAAGCTTTGTGCTTTTCTTGCTCTGCTTTTTCTAGGAGTCTAAAATTCCTCAGTAGATTGTTCATTTGAGCTCGCTCTGTTTTCCTTGTGTGGGCATTCAATGCTATGAATTTTCCACGTAGAACTGCTTTCATTGTGTCCCATAGATTCCTGTATGTTGTATTGGCATTTTCATTGATTTGTAAAAACTGTCTCATTTCTTCTTTAATTTCCTCTGTGACCCATTGATTGTTCAAGAGGGTGTTGTTCAATCTCCATGTATTGGTGAAGTTCCTACGGTTTCTTATGCTGTTGATCTGCAGCTTGATCGCATTATGATCTGATAATCTACAGGGGATAAGTTCAGTTCCTTTGCATTTATTCAAACCTGTTCTATGAGCTAGTATGTGGTCTATGTTCGAGAATGACCCATGTGCAGCCGAAAAAAATGTATATTTTGATTTTGTGGGGTGGAACACTCTAAGTAGATGTCTATTACGTCCATGCATTCAAAAGATTGGTTCAGTTCAAGTATTTCATTGTTGATTTTTTGGCTGGATGATCTGTCTATTTGTGATAGTGGGGTATTTAGATCCCCCACTACAAGTGCATTAGTGCTTATTTGGTTTTTCATGTTAATTAATGTTTGTTTTATATAGTTGGGGGCATTAATATTTGGTGCATATATGTTGATGATTGTCATCTCTTTCTCTTGAATTGCTCCCTTTACATGAATGTAGTGGGCTTCTTTGTCTCTTTTAATCAGTTTTGGTTTGAAATTTACTTTGTCTGCAAATCACATTGCTTCCCCTGCTCTATTGTGGGCTCCTGTGGCGTGGAGAATTGTTTTCCATCCTTTCACTTTCGGTCTATGGGCTTCTTTTTGAGCTAGGTGTGTTTCTTGTATACAACATTCTGTTGGATTTTACTTCTTAATCCATTCTGCCAGCCTACTTCTCTTGATTGGTGAATTGAGGCCATTGACATTGATGGTTATAACTGATATGTACTGACTTATTATTGTCATTGTATTGTCCTTTTGTTGATTCATTTTAATTTTTTCCCCTCTCCCTTTAGTTTCTTGCCTTGCCTATTTGATTTGCTCTGTTGGGCCACATGGTGTTGTGACCTTCATTGTCTTTTTCTAGGATATTGTTTAGAATCCCTTTTAGTGCTGGTTTGGTGTTCATCAAGTTTCTCAGGTGTTCTCTGTCATCGAAGTATCTGATTTCCCCATCCATTTTGAAAGAGAGTTTTGCAGGATACCTCAGTCTAGGTTGGAGGTTGTTTTCTCACTCCAGGCTCTCCTTGACCCGAGGATTTGTGTGGAAAAGTCTGCTGTGATTCTGACGGGCTTCCCTTTGCATGTGATTTGTTTCTTTTCTCTTACAGCTTATAGTATGTTCTTCTGTCGGGTTTCTGGAATCTTGATTATTATATGTCTAGGTGTAGATTTTTTTTTTTGACCGTGGCTAATTGGAGTCCTATAAGCCTCACTTATCTGTATGTGAAATTCTTCCCCTCTGTTTGGAAAGTTTTCTGTCATTAATTCTGTGAACAGCTTTTACAAGTCTCTTGTATTTTTTCCTGCTACTTCATGGATTCCTGACAGTCTTATGTTATTCTTCTTTGCATCATCTAGGAGTGGTTGGATCGATTTCTCATGATCCCTTACTGATTTTGAGAGACCTCTCTTTTCAGGGTCACTGACTGCAGACCTATCTTCTATATCTGAGTTTCTATCTTCCCATTCTTTTATTCTGCTGTGAACACTTTCAATAGAGTTTTTAATCTCCTGGATATCTGTTTGAATCTGTTTTGTGGATTCCATTTCTTTCCTATGTTGTGCGTTCATTGTTTCCATTTCTTTCTTATGCTGGGACTTCGTGGCTTCTATCATGGTCCTGAGCTCATCTATATTTTTGTCACTTTCTGTACTAGAGTCTCGAATCATAACTTTCATCTTGCTCACCATCTCTGTGGTTATCCTGGAAATTAATTCTGTTTTGAATTTTTCAGGAGTCTGATCTGTTTTGTTACTTCCTGCGCTATGAGTTCAGGGTTTCCTGGTGGCTCCCCATCAGACTTTTCATCCTCATTTGCCCAGGAATTTTTCAGGAGTCTGATTGATCTGTTTTGTTACTTCCTGCGCTATGAGTTCAGGGTTTCCTGGTGGCTCCCCATCAGACTTTTCATCCTCATTTGCCCTACTGTTTGCCATTGCTGAACTGGAAGTCTGTCTTTGTGTCTTGCTTAAGTGTTTTCTCATTTTTATTTTTGTTGTTGGGTTGTCCTTGGTTTAATTTCTGGCTTATTACTTAAATCTTCCTGATATGGTTGCGCTTTAGCTTTTGAGTCTCTAGTGACACATAGACATTCTCATTTTGATAATGTCAGAGAAGACAACTCATTAAATCAATCACAATCCTTTAGCCCAATTGATACACTCAGCAACACAATAGGATCAAGCAAAACCGACAAATGGACCACTTATGGTAGTCATTGATCTATCCCCTTAAAACCATGTGAATTAAAATAAAATCAAGAATTAGCCCAAAATATGTTTGCAGTGAAACAACTCTTCAATATAGCATCTTTACCATTTAGGATGGTGGCTTCGACAGAGTTAGCATGAGCGGAGTAGATAAGTAAAAGAATTGGCGAAGGTTTCAAGTGTAGCCAGAGGACGTAGAATGACTGTACTGTCTTCAGGAAACTATTAAATTCAAAAGGGAAAGGCAGAGTGCAAGAATATAACTACTTAACAGTAATAGGGCTCACTTTCCTTTGAAACTATTGACCCTTGAGTGAGGTAAAACGAGAGAAGAAAAGAACATAAAGAAAAAATGACAAAAGAAATCCGAGGTATGGTAGGAAGAGGAACAGAAAGGGTGATGGGGAGTAATATGGTGGAGCAAGAGACTGAATTGGACAAAGAGGACAGAAAAGAAAGAATTTGCAGAGTGAAATGAGGAAAAGAAAGAAAGAAAGATGTGAAGGGCCTCTTTCACACTACATCTCTGCTGTCATAATATACAATGTGCGCAGCCATGTGCAGAACCAAGTCCTTTGATCTCAGCTAGCCGATGGGAGACCCCTGAGATTCAGACTGAGTTCATGCTGCAAGGCCCAAGTTGAGTTCCCTGACCTCCTGCAGGGTTGAACTCCACAAAGTTCGACTACAGGTTCCCTCTGCCCTTTCTGTAAAGATGTTCAAAGTCTGGAGCTCAGAAAAATGCCCGTTATGACCACCTGTGCCTCTGCAGCGTGGATCCAAGGACTGGCACATTCAGGAGGCCTGAGGGGGGGCAAGGATGAGGGTGTTGCGGGGGAGCCCGCGGGTCATGGACATTTGGCTTGTTTCTATTACTTGGCTCTTGTGAATAATTCTGCAATGAACGTGAGGTCATGTGATCAATACGTTTGGATATAAACCTAGAAGTGGGATGACTTGATCCTTTGGGAGTACCCTTTTAAACGTTGCTGGGAATCTCTGTAATGTTTCCTATAATGGTTGCATACCCACTGATGTTTCGGGCGCCAAAAATTCCTTTAAAATATCACCAGCATACGTTGTCTTTGCTGTTTTTATAATAGCCACCTTCACAGGTATGCTGTGATATTTCACTGTGGTTCTGACTTGTATTTTCCTGAAGATTAGTGATTTTGAACATCTTTTCATATGTGTCGGCCATCTGTATGTGTTCTTTGGAGAAATGTCTGTGTGAGTCTTTCTCCACTTTTATTTATTTTTATTTATTTAGTTTTGGTGCCACGGATCGAACTCGGGTCCTCGTGCTTGCGAGGCAGGCGCTGGAACCACTGAGCTAAAACCCAGGCCCTCTTTGTCCATTTTTAATCAACTTATATAGTTTGGGTATTGCCTTTAAGGACTTCTTAATTTTAAAAAATGAACTCCTCGGAAGTATTTCCCTCATTTCATAGCTTCTCTTTGCTCAGTTGTTTCTTTTTCTGTCTTGAAATTCTTTGATTGTGATGTAGTCACATTTGGACTCTTTGGGGTTTACCTGATCTCTCTTGGATATCTTTGTGTGTCCTTTGGTGTTAAATTCAAGAAGTCACACAGGAGACCAATGTGAAGAAGATTTACCCCCTTTCTCTTCCATGGGATTAAGTTTCAGATCTTATGTTTAAGGGTTTAATGCATTTTGAGTTGATTTTTGTGTATCATATAAGGTCAGGATCCAGTTTCATCCTTTTGGGTATGGATATCGATTTTTCCCCCAAATCATTTACTGCTCAGACTATCTTTCGCCTTGTGTCTTCCTGGTACTCTTGGCAAAGATCAGTTGGTAATGCACATGTGGGTTTATTTCTGGGATGATGATTCATTGCGTTGTTTTGTATGATAGAGCCAGTGTGATAGACTTACGGGAGTGCACAGCCTCCAACTTTGCGCTTTCTTGGGATTGCTTTGACTGCTTGGATTTTGTGGTTTGACACGAATTTTAGGATATTTTTTCTCTTTCTATGAAAAACACCTTTGGGATTTTGACATTGATTGGACTGACTCTTTAGATCACTTCAAGTGGGATGGGCCTTTCAACAATCTTAGTTCTTTCAATCCTTGGACACAAAATGCCTTTTCATTAATCTGTGTCTTTAATTTCCTTCATGAACTTCTTTAATCATCAGCATAGGGGTCTTATACAGCTATACATATGCGTCTAAGTGTTTTATTATTTTTGTTGATATTGTGAATGAGTTGTTTTGGTTACTTTCTCCTCAGGGCGTTTGCATATGGAAATGTTATCAATTGTTGCATATAAACTTTCTATCCTGCAACCATTCTGAAAGCTTTAGATTTGCCTCTCGATTTGGGTGCTGTTGATTCCTTGAGTGTGTGTCTTCTTCTCCTGTCTGGGACTTCTAATACACGTTGAGTAGAAGCAGTAAGAATGGTCATCCCTGCCTTGTACCTGAAATCAGAGGGAAAGATTTTAATTTCTACCCAGTGTTTTGATGTCAACTGTAGGTTTTCCATTCATGGCGTTTGTTATGTTGAGGCAGTTTCCTTCTCGGCCTATCAGCCTAGCGTTTTAATTGTGAATCGATATCAAAATTAGTGAGTGAAATACTTTTCCTGCATCTATTATGATGGTCATGTGCTTCCCCATTTTTAATCACAGGAGCCTCTCAGGAGCCTCTGGCCTTACTGTCTCCCCAAAGAACAAGTAGAACCGGGGTGGGCAGAAAAAGGAAGCTTTATAAACTGGTCTCAGTGTCTGGATCGAGGTGTCCGAGGCCACAGAGGAGTGGGAGGGGTGGTCTGTCCTGTATGACTCTCTGTTAGTGAGGATTGTGAAACTTCTCTGGAGGCAGCATTTCAGAAATAAGGCTGGATCATTTTTTTGTGTCATAAAATGGAGTCTACTGGAAAACCCTACAGTGTGACAGTGGCTAGATGCTGGAGGACAAGTGAAGTGACCTGGACAGGGCAAGAATTCCACATGACACGCCCATGATTGCGAGGTCAAACAAATTCTTGGTGAGAAGCTGGCAAGTGGACACGGATAGCTAGGTCCCCAAATCACGTAGGTGGGTGTTGTGTGGGGATGTAGAAACTCCCCTTGGATCCCTGTACCTTTCCGTCCTCCCCCACAAAGCAGCGAGAGGAGTGCAGGGTACAACTAAATAGCAGTGTTCCTTTGTGTCCCTGAATGGGAGCTTGTGTACCTCAGAGGAACACCGAGCAAGCACATTCCTCTGCTTTTCCCTTTGTCTCATCCTTAGTCCCTAGACCATTAGCCCCGTTGCCATGGGAACCGAAGCTGAGTGTCTGATGCATTCACTAGGCTGTGGGAGAGAAGCAGAGGTGGTCCTTGAGACGAAGTACCCTGGGGGCAGAGATTTTCACAAAGCACACACACTGAACGAATTCACAATTTCCACGGATAGATTGATCCCTCAGAATACTCTTGCATTCACCCCTGCACACACAAACGCGGCCCTCCCCTCACCGACCAGCTACATCCTGAGCAGAGGTTGGAGGAGCTCTGCACCGGCTGGCCCGTAGGATGGACGCTTGTGGGGGAAGTTGTGCTGTGACCACCCGAAAGATCTTAACTTATGCGGAGCGGCTACAGTTAGGGGCCCCGGGAAAGCGACTTGTTCCCTGAAAGGTGCCTGCAGGTGGCATGTCCGACAGGGGAAGGAAGGAACAGGTGAAGAGCTTCGCTTGCCCAGATGTAGCCTGGAGGCATGGCAGGTCCCCTTGTTGTCACCAAAGGCATTCTTGTCGCCGTGGAAGGCTGAGACGTAGGACACCAGTAGAGAAGTGGCGTCCTGTGTGTCCCCGCCCCTCTCCGTTTCTCCATCTTCTGCTTCGGAGATGGCACCTAGGAGGAAGTCCCGGGCCAGGCATGAGAGGAGGACTGCCAAGTTTCCCAGGCAGGGAAGAGGGCTCAGACCCAGCAGACGGTTTCTCCTCACCCTTTCTGCCCCACAGCTCTGTCTCCCCTGTCCCTGCTCTTACTTTGTGCTCGTCTGGGGCCCTTTGGAAAGGAGCTCTCCCCAGCTTGTTTCTCTTTGCTCCCATACCCATTTCCCCTAAACACCATTCCACTGTGCTCACTTCCCACCTCACTTCTGCATCCCTCGTCACTGCCCATCTTTCCTCTCTG
Organism: Fukomys damarensis; assembly: GCF_012274545.1. Classification (NCBI taxonomy): domain Eukaryota; kingdom Metazoa; phylum Chordata; class Mammalia; order Rodentia; family Bathyergidae; genus Fukomys; species Fukomys damarensis. Next base: position 15,211 of record NW_022974639.1, read on the forward strand.
CCTCCTCCCTCCCTGCTCTCTGCATTATCTTTCTGTCTGCCCTCCTTCTGTTGCCCCTGTCCCGACTTTCTCCCCGCTTTCTCATGCTTGTTCTCCATTTTCCATGTGCGTCCCTCCTCCTTCTCATGTGCCTTGGCTTCTCATCAACCTCCCTCCCCGTTTCCTACCCTGCTGCTTATGCAGTGACTAATACCTCGTTCATTCCGTTATGATGGGCCTGACGCGGGCCAGGTTGTGTTCAGCCTACGAGGGCAGTGCATCATGACATGAATCATAGGCATAAGTCTCGCATTGCAAATTACCGTGGGAGATAGGGGACTAAATAACAGGAAGCTGTGGGAGTAAGTGACAAGAGAACTAATTTCCGTGCTGGGCTCACTGCACACAGTGTCGTGGACATTGGTTTTTCTGCCACACCGCCTCCTGTCACGGCCTCTAGGCAACCAGCTCTCTTGTAAGCTGGGTCAAGTGTCCTCTTCCATCTTGGCCGCAGGATGGATTCGGTCAGGTCGTGCTGCCTTGCATGAGTCCAAGTGTGAACACAAGGTCCAGCTGGTCGCCCACTTCATGCAATCTAAGTAACCGACCAAAACGTGCTGAGGAGCGGTTTCATCTTGTCGCGGGGCCCGTGCTCCCGCACCTGTGTTCTTCTCAGTCATCCATTCTCTTTCTCACCCCGCTTTGTCTCTCCCTCTCCATTGTCTCCCTCTGGTCCTTTGAAAAAAACCTTGGCTCCACAAAGGCAAAATGTTTGAGGAAGCCGACACTAGAAAGGCCATATTGGCAGGCGAGGGACACAGGCGAGCGCTCTCTGATGAGCTGAGGGAAGAGAGCCGAATCTTAAGGCAGCGGCACGGGAAGCCCACGGGAGGCCATCTTGAACCTCCGCTCACCAGGCACAGTCGGCACATACTCCTGCACGCTCGGCTTATCGGAATCAGTTGCACGAATGTGCTATGAATCGACTAGGCACCTGGATCCCTTCTCAGCTTCCTGCGGCCAGGCAAATTGCTCTCTCTCAGCTCTGGGAGTTCGGGGACAGGTTCACCCTGTGCAGAGCGTGAGCCAGCACATGTTCGGACCTTGCAACCTGATGCTCAGTTGAAGACATACCCACATATCCAAAGCCCACACAGGCCATCTAAGTTTCTGTCTGCAGAGATCTTCCATCTCTTCCCTCACTGGAAACTCAGAATCCAGATTGCTTGCATCTTGCCTGTTCCCATACGTGCAGGAGATTCTTGCTTGGCTCGCCTGACCTTCTCAAGAGAGGAGACCTAGTAATCTGTTGAGCAGAGGCCTCCCAAGTCACCTTTACCACTCAGTTGAAAGTGTTTTCTAATTCCCATGTGAGGACCGGGGATTTAGCTCAGGGATTTAGCTCAGTGGTTCCGCCGCCTGCTTCACAAGCGTGAGGTCCCGAGTTCGATCCCCCCAACCAAACAGAAAAAGAACCAATTCCCCTGTGGAAATTTTTATGAAGCCATTGGTTCTACAGGAGGATCTTGATGAATTCAAAATCTTATGGGGTCCAGGTGTGGTGGCGCCTGAACTAAACCCCAGCACTAGGGAGGCTGAGATAGGAGGATTGCTGCGAGTTCAAGGCCAGACTGGTCTTCACAGTGAGTTCAAGGCTACTTTGAACTACAGAGTGAGACTCTGTCTCAAAAAACAAAAAACTTATACGGGATCCTCTAATGATCTTTGTTACTAATTTCTGTATTGGTGGCTTTGCAGTAAAACACACACACACACACACACACACACACACACACACACAACACACACACACAGAGTTCACCGAAGAATCCATTTCTGTGACACACCTGGAACTCAATTCATGTAAAAATCTTTTTGTAACATTTAACCACATCAAACGCAGCCAGAGGTGGTGGCAAACACATGGAATCCCCGTCCCCCGGGAGGCTGAGGTAGGAGGTTCAAGAGTTTGAGCGAGCCTGGGCAATTTGGTGACTTAGCGAGACCCTGACACCAAATGAAAAAATAAAAAACGTGAGTGGTGATATAGCTCCGTATGAAAGCCCTGGGTTCAATCCCCTGTACTTCTAAATAAATAAATAAATAAATAAATAAATAAATAAATAAATAAATAAATAAATAAAATCTGTACCAAACGTCAATGGGCCACCGAGTCAAACGATGCACCACAGGCACCTCAAAAACTTCAGTCCAGGTTAAGAAACCCAGCATTGCTGGCAACCAAAAAGCAAGCTCGTGCCTTTCTTGGCAACACCATCTGCCGCTTCGGCATGTCTGACCACCGATTTGACTTTTAGAACTTTAATTTTGCCTCTGTGTGAACCTCATTACACATAATCAGGAGGCTCCTTATAGTACATATTCTTGTAATCGGGCTTTCTTTTGGCAATATCGTGTTCTGATCTGCTCCTGTTCGTATTTCTTGTCCTGTTGCACCTGCGCTGCCTTTCACTTCATTACTGAATAGAAGTCAATCGTAGGTAGGACTACATCGCAACTTATCAACAGCTTCCATTTCTGATCTGGCATTTCAGTAGCTCCCAGAGTACAGCACCGCAGCCGTGGCTGTGTGAATGTTCAGACGCATGTCCTTTGGTGGCGGAATTATGACTTTAAGGCTGTGCTCCCGGGGTCACTTTCATTATCACTTTTTCTTCCCTTATTTCACTGCAAGCGGCAAGCAGTGACCGCGGAGATAGCCAGGTCTTTTTCCTTGATCTCACAAGGACAGCTTTCTACATTTCGACATTAACTGTCCTGGGCTTTGCTGGCTTCTGAGGTGGTTGGATTGGATTAAGAGTTCCCTCTCAGTCCTAGTTTGCTCAGGGTTTTTTTTCATAAAGGAAGCGTCACTTTCTAAAGAGAAGATTCTGCTTCTCCAGGGCACATTGTGGATTTCTCCTCAGTACATTACTTTTGTGAGACACATTGGATCTTTTAGGGGCCGAGCCTTAGTAGAGTGCACTTGTAGAGTGTTTTGGACTCGTCCGTGATTCAGTGTGCCTTAAGATATATAACTGGCTCGCTGCGGTCACACTTTCTTCAAGACCCTTCTCTGTGCAGATGTGAAAGACGGGCAGCTCTATGCGCTTCACTGATTCCCACGCTCTCAGAATGGTATCGGCCCCATGCCACGGCACGGGAACTGCTTCCTCTCGTCCATATCGCGTGGCAGAATGTAACATTGACATTCCTTCTTCCGGAGATGTTTGGTGGGATTGATTACATTTTGGCGCTCCCGAGACCGGGAAGCCATTTTTAGGTGGTGGTGTACCTGGTGGCTCCCCTGAAACAGCAGTCATCCAGGATATAGGACAACTATGCATTTGGGTGGTGTTTTCTTTCGTTTTGTTTATGTCATTTGCATGCCAGTTCTTCACGTATATACATTCTGCCTGGATTTTAAAGTTTATTAGCTTAAGATCTTTCACTTTTAGGACGAATGGTCGTTGCACTAAATCACTGTGGATAGCCATGTCTCTTTCATCATTCCAGATGTTTCTTTCGATTTTCTAGTTCTCATTCTTTCTATTTTGTCAAGCTGAATACAAAACAACTATGAATGGTCTTTGCCAAGTACCAATCTGGGGTGACTTCTTTTACTTTTATCTGATTTACACTTTTAGCTTTATTGTATTTGCCCTGCTTTCTATAGGTTTCATCTGCATTTTTCTACCTGATTTTGACATAGGTCATTACATTTCTGGCTTTTTCCCCCTATGTATCATGGTCATTTAAAATCATCCTCTAAGTTTTTGTTTTGATTCATTTGAAATATTTTGTAAGCAGCTGGATGAGTTCCTGTGAGAGCCTGGAGATAGTTTGATTGATATTTCTGAAGTATACATAAAGTATGCCCCTTTTTTGGTTTTTGAGACAGGGTCTCACTATGTAGTTGAGACTGAACTGCAACTCACTATGTAGCCCAGGCTGGTCTCCAAGTCACAGCGATCCTCCTGCCTCAGCCTCCTGAGTGCTGGGATAACAGGGGTGCGCCACAACTCCCGGCTCAAGGATGACTGTTATTTTCTTTTGAGACATGGTGTGGCCTTACAGAGCAGGCTGGCCTGGAACTCACTATGGAGCCCAGGGTGGCCTGGAACTCAAAGCAGTACTCTTGCCTCAGCCTCCCCAGTGCTGGGATAATGGGTGTGCCACCCCGCCGGGAGGTTTTTTTTCCTTTGAGACATCGTCTCACCTTGCGGTGCAGGCTGGCCTGGAACTCACTATGGAGCCCAGGGTGGCCTAGAACTCAAAGCAATCCTCTTGCCTCAACCTCCTAAGAGCTGGGGCTGCAGGAGGGCACCCCCACTCCCAGCTTGAGCATACCTTTCATTTCTTTATTTGAACTTGCTTTGCTTCAAACTTCTAGGGCAATGTAAAGTAGAAATGGCAGGTGCTAGTGTCCGGACAGAGGAAAGGATTTCGGTCTATCACCATTGACTGGGATGTTCCCGGCGGGTATTTCACATCTGACTTTTTGTTATTTTAAGGTTCCTGCTTCCTTGTCTTCCTACTGTGCTCTTTTTGCTGTTATAAAAGGATGCTGAACTATCAGTTACTGCACCACTCGAAGGAGTCTTGTGGTTTCGGTCCTGCCTTCTGTTGATTTGGTGCACGGCATCTGATTGATTTTCAGTGGTTAAATCTTCCTTGCATTCTCCACCTAAATCTCCATTGGTCAGCGGCTTCTAATCTGCTAGTGTTTTGTTCAGTATTTTTGGATCACATTCTTCCAGGGTGTTAGTTGGAGGTTTCTTTGTTTCTTTCTTTTTATTAGTGGACCAGCAGTCTGACTTTGGTATGAGGGTAATGCTGGCCTCTTAAAATGGATTGTAAGTACACCCTCTGCTTCCATTGTTGAGGCGATTGAGGAAGATCACTGATCATTTGCTACACGTTTGGTAGCATTCTCCAGTGAAACCATCTGGCCCTGGCTTGTCCCTATAAGGAAGGTTATGAAGGTAGATTCCGCGCCCTAGATAGTTATAGGTCTGATCACATTTTTAACCTCATCATGATCAGTGTTCACAGGTTACACATTTCTCAGAATTTATCCATATCTCCTAGCTCATCTAATTTGTTGAGGTTTAATTGTTTCTACTGCAGTATTCTCCTAGAATCTTTTATTGTTTTTGTGGAGGCATCAGTAGTCAAGTCTCTCGTATTATTCGGCATGTAGTTATTTGAATCTTCTCTATTTTTTTCTCACTGTTCTACTGGAGAATTTGCCCACTGTGTCCATTTTTTCACCAAAATAGATCTGTGGGTCTGTTGTTTTTCCATTATCTGTTTCATTTTTTTTGGTCCTCCACTCATTACTATTAACTCCCTTGAGCTAACTTTGCTGTAAGTGTTTTGGCTTTTCTACTTCGTGTAAGAGAAACTCAGCTTGTAGAATAGAGACCATTTTTCCTTTCTTTTTTTTTTTTTTCCATTGAGCTTATTGTTTTTTTTTAGGTATACGATACAGTTGCATTCATCATTAGCCTCTTGTAATTGTACACGAAATATCTTGATTCTTATTTTTCCCCATACACCTGCCCTCCCTTCACCCCCTCCCACGAAGACTTTGTTTCCATTTCTCCTTTTCTCATATTTTTACTTTTTCTTTTCGTCCTTTCCCCTACCCTTCCACTTCCCTTACTCTTTCCCCTCTTTCTTCCTATTTCACATTATCATTTATACAATTTCAACTTTATTAGCACTTTTAGGTTTTCACCCCAAAGAATTTCCATATGTGTGTCCTATTAATTTCACTTAAGAGTGTGGCCTCTGTATGCATCCAATTTCCTATGAATGCCTCTAGTTTCTCATTCTCCATGGCTGAGTAGCACTCCAGTTTATAGAAAAACCACATGTTCTTTAGGAAGTCTCAAGTTGATGGGCACCTGGGCTGTTTCCAACCTTTAGCTATTGCACACTGGGCCACTATCAATATGGGTGTGCATATATCACCGGGGTGTGATTCTGTTAGTTCTTTTGGAAAGATACCCAGCACAGGAATAGCTGGGTCAAATGGGACTTCTAATCCTAGTTGCTTAAGGCATCTTCATGTTGATTTCCACAACGATCGCACCTGTCTGCAGTCCCACCAGGAGTAGAGAAGGGTTCCTTTCTCCCACAACCTCACCACCATTTGTTATTGGTTGATTTCTTGATAGCAGCCATTCTTTCTGGGGTGAGGTGGAATCTCAGTGTTTGCATCTGTGTCTCTCAAATGACCAGTGATGTGGAACATTTTTTCATGTATTTACTTGCTGCTTTTACTTCTTTGTCTGAGAAATGTCTGCTCATTTCAGATGCCCATTTTGAATTGGGTCTTTATGTTTGGGGGCGCTGATTGTGTTCAGTTCTTTATATATTCTAGATAATAGTCCTTTGTCTGAGGAACAGCTGGTAAAAAATTTTTCCCCATTGTAGGTTGTCTCTTACCTCTGTTGGTGGTTTCTCTTGCAGAGCAGAAGCTTTTTAATACGTTGAGATCCCAGTTGTTGATTCTTTGTGGTAGTTTCCATGCTTCTGAGGGTTTGTTCATTAAGTCTGTTCCGACGCCAATGTGTTTGAGAGTTGTATGTAAATTATCTTCCAACAAGTTTAGCGTTTCTGTTTTAATTATAAGATCTTTAATCCCCTTGGGTTTTAGTTGAGTGCATGGTGAAAGATAGGGGTCTAATTTTAATCTTTGGCAAGTTGAAATCCAGTTTTTCCAACACAATTTATCAAATAGGCTCTGCTTCATCCCCTGAGGATGGTCGGCTCCTATGTCAAAGATGACGTAGCTGAGTACATCTGGAGTTGTCTCTGGATCTTCCAATCTATTCCACTTCTCCTCAGATCTGTTTCTTTACCACTACCCTGCTGTTTTTATCACATGGCTTGTAGTCCAGATTCACGTTGGGGACTGTGACACCTCCTGCCATGTCTCTGTTGCCTAGAATTGTGTGTGCTCTGCCAGGTCTGTCCTGATGCCAAATGAATTTTGGCATTGCTTTCGCCAGTTCTGTGAGATCTACTGTTGGGAGTTCAACTGAGATTGCATTGAATGTATATAGCCGTTTTGGTAAGATGGCCATTTTCACTATGTTGATTCTTCCTACCCAGGAGCAAGGGATGTCTTTCCTTTTCTTATGTCCTCTTAGATCCCTTATCTCAGAGTGCTGTAGTTTTCAGTGTAGAGGTCTTTTGCTTCTTTCATTAGATTGATTCCTAGATATTTCATTTTTGGATGGTATTGTGAAAGGGAATTGTTTCCCTCATTTCTATGTCAGTGAGTCTGTAATTTATTGGTATAGAAGAAAGTTTGATGTTTGGAGTGTTGACCTTGTATACAGACACTCTGCTGAATCCGTCAATTAAGTCTAAAAGTCTTTGGCAGAGGTTTTTTGGTTTTCTAGGTAGGGCATCATATCACCAGCAAATAATTTACCTTCTTCCTTTCCTATCTTTGTTGCTTTTATTTCTTTCTCTTGTGTAATTGCTATGCCTAATGGTGCCGGAAGTATATCGAACAGGAGTGATGATAGTGGACATCCTTGTCTTGTTTCTGATTTTAGTGTGAAGGTTTTTAGCTTTGGGGCATTTAATATGACATTGTATCTTGGTTTTTCATAGATAGCCTTTAGGAAGTTGAATTAAAGGCCATCTGTTCCAATTTTCTGCAGAGCTTTTGTCACAAATGCGTGTTGAATTTCGTCAAATGCTTTTTCTGCATCTATTGGGATGATCATACAGTTTTCGTTAATATAGTGTATTACATTTATTGCTACTCTGTTAATATAGTGTATTACATTTACCAATTTATGTATGTTGTACCATCCTCGCATCCCTGGGATAAATCCGAGTTGGTCAGGGTGTATGATCTTCTTGATGGTGCTCTGTATTCTGTTTGCCAGAATCTTATTGAGGATTTTTGCATCTATGTTCATTAGGGAGATTGGCCTGTAGTTGTCTTTTTTGGTTGGGTCTTTCCCTGGTTTTGGAATCAAAGCAACCCTTGCTGCTAGGAGTGAATTTGGAAGTATTGCTTCCCTTTCGATTGCATTGAAAAGTTTAAAGAGTTGTGGCAATAGTTCTTGTCTCAATGTTTTGTAGAACTCAGCAGTGAAGCCATCAGGACCTGGGCCTTTCTTTGTTGATATAATTTAAATTATGTTTGCAAATTCACTGATTGCAATTGCGGTATTTAGAATTTATATATCATCTTTGATCAACTTTGCTAATTCGTATGTATCGAGAAATCTCTAATTCCTCTGTGTTTTCTATGTTATTAGATCACAGATTCTTGAAGTAGGTATTGATGATTCTCTGGATTTCTGCTGGATCTGTTGTGACTTCACCGTTCTCATTCCTAATTTCGTGGATCTGAGCCTTTTCTTTCCTTTTTTTTTCAAATCAAAATTGGCTAAGGGCTTATCGATTTTAATTATTCTTTCAAAAAAACCAACTCTTGGATTCACTCATTTTTTTTTCTATTGTTCTCTTCGTCTCTGTTGCATTGATTTCTGCTCTGGTCTTTGTGATTTCCTTCCTTGTATGAGCTTTGAGTTTCTCTGGCTCTTTTATTCCCAGAAGCTTAAGATTCACTATTAGGTTGGTTATTTGAGCTCGCTCTGATTTTTTGACTGGAGACATTCACTGCTATGAATTTCCCTTGTTTAACTGCTTTCATTATGTCCCACAGATTCTTGCATGTTATACTGGTATTATCAGTGAAAACTGCAAAAACTGTCTAAGTTCTTCTTTAGTTTCCCTCTGTGACCCATTGATTGTTCAGGAGAGTGTTGTTCAGTTTCCATGAGTTTGTGACGTTCTTCCGGTTTCTTTTGCTATTGATCTCCCGTTTAATTGCACTGTGGTCTGATAATATACTTGGGCTAACTTCTTTGCATTTTCTTAAACATGTTCTTTGAGCTAGTATGTGTTCCAGTTTGGAGAACGACCCATGGGCAGCTGAAAAGAACGTGTTTTCCGATCTGGTGGCGTGGAACACTCTGTAGACACCTTTTAAGTCCATATGCTCAAAATCTTGGTTCACTTCTAGTATTTCGTCGTGGATTTCTTGTCAAGATCATCTGTGTCTTTGTGACAGTGGGGTTTTGAGGTCCCCCCACTACAAGTATATTAGTCCTTATTTGGTTTTTCCTGTCCCTTAATATTTGTTTTGTATCCTTGGGGGCATTAGTATTTGGTGCACATATATTTATGCTCGTTATCTCTCCCTCTTGAATTATTCCCTCTCCAAGCATGTGGTGATCTCTCTTAAGTAGTTTCAGTTTGAGAGTTACTTTGTCTGCAAACTAGATAGCTGCCCCCGCTGTTTTTCTGGGTTCCTGTGACATGGAGAACCGCTTTGCATCCTGTTACTTTCAGTTTACGAGTTTCTTTTTGAACTAGGTGCACTTCTTGCACGCAGCATATTGTTGGATTTTGCTTCTTAATCCAATCTACTAGTCTCTTTATTTTGAACAGTGAATTGAGGACGTTCATAGCGATGGTTATAACTGATATGTATTGACTTATCATTGTGATGTTATTGTCCTGTTGTTGTCCCTTTTCAATTATTCCCCCTCTCCCTTTAGTTTCTTGCCTTGCCTGCTCGATTTGCTCCGTTGGGACTTATGGCGTTGTGACCTTCATTGTCTTTTTGTAGGTTATTGTTTCAAACTGGTTGGACTGCTGGTTTGGTATCAATGAAGTTTCTCATGTGGTCTTTGTCATGGAGATATTTTATTTCCCCATCCATTTTTTTTTTTTTTTTTGTGGTACTGGGGATCGAATTCCGGTCCTT
>NW_022974640.1:0-963 GCF_012274545.1 Fukomys damarensis
GGCTTAACGGTGTCCTTGCGCCACCTGCTGGTGGGGCCACCTTAGCGGGACAGCTGAGGGAACCCCTGGATGTTTTCCCACAGAGGAGAGCAGTGGCCAGGGTCAGGCTGCAGAGCTTGGCTCCAAGGCCTGAGCCAGGTGGGGTGCGGCCTGGGCTCCCCGCTTCACTCCTGGGAAACCCCACTCCAGGAAAGCGTAAGGGAGCCGAGAGCCTCAGATGGGCACATGGGGAAGCTGCCCAGGGACCTCTGAGCCCTGGGCCTCTGCCAGGCTGACCGATTGTGGTGGTCAGAGAATTCCTGGGAGCCCCAGTGGCAGGGCCAGCAGAAATCAGCCGGTGGGGTAGGGGCTCCGGAGGCTGTGTGTCCAGTATTTGGGTTTCCAGCCCTCACGTCAGTGGCTTTAGAGTTCACAGACATCATCACATGCCATTGTCCTTACCCCCAGGCCGAGAGCAGGCACAGAGTACCACGATCCCAGGAGGGAGCCCCTGGTTCTGACCCCAGCCTGGGCTATCTGTGTCCTACAGGTCTGGGTGGTCTGTGCGGGGCCTTCTCCTGGTGGGGGATGTGGAGGAAGTCTGGGGACAAAAGGGGCTGCTCTGTGGCTGCAGGGCTGGGAGGGCTATGGCTCCACTGGGAACCAGGAAAGGGCTGCTCTTCTGATGTGGTTCAGAAACCGGAACCTGGGGATGAGCTGAGAGCTGCGGCTACCACGGCCCAGGCCCCAGGCTCACTGACCCCTTGCTGCTGTCCCCCACTCAGGCGTGGACGATGGCGAGGACATTCCCCGGGAGATGCTGATCGGGATCTATGAGCGAATCCGGAAGCGGGAGCTGAAGACGAATGAGGATCACGTGTCCCAGGTGCAGAAGGTGGAGAAGCTGATCGTGGGGAAGAAGCCGGTACGTGCTGGGTCCTCGGGGCAGGGCCTATGCCTGTCATTCTGGCTCCTGGCGGGCAG
>NW_022974640.1:2072-3000 GCF_012274545.1 Fukomys damarensis
GGAGCCCCCGTGTGTCCCGCTGTGTACCCAGTTAGCTCCCCATGCTCTGGGCACCAGACTTCTGGCCGCTGAGTTCACTTCCCGAGACCCACACTCTGTTTCTTGGTTCCCTAGACTCACCTCTTGGTGGCCTCTAGACCACTGGCACAAGGAGGGCTCCAGGGCTGGGCTGTGGTGGAGACTCAACTGTTGCCCTTTGGGGTAACCTTGGATGGGCATCCATGCTGTGCCGACGGCCTGCTCCTGACCCTCACATCCAGGCCCTACTTCTCCCAGCCCCGTCCCCACCACACATCCTGAGACTGCCCTGACCTGTGGCCTCAGAGCGCAGGCGCACACACCAGCCTGGCAGCACAGGACACGTCCCATCTCTGTCCCTGTCCCCAGTGAGACACGTAGATCCCCACACTCTTGTCCTCCAGGCCTTGTCCGGTCTTCCTCTCCCCCTCACTCTTCTCTCCCTGGGCACCAGGCGCATCAGGGCCCATTCCCTGCCCCCTCCCACAACTCCTTATGATCAGTCTGTGTCCTGTGGGAGCCAAGGCACTCCCCAAGCCAGGCCCAGGCCTCCCTGATGCGTCCCCCAGCCCTGAGACCCCAGCTGGCATTGGCAGCAGGTTGGGGGAAGCATGTGCACTGTGGGGGTGTTTGGGGCAAGCGAGCACGGTGGACGAGGCCTAGGCGGCCACCCTTGGCACAGCCGTGGCTCGGACCTTGGAGGGGGCCTTTGGGTTGGAACCATTGAAACCTGTGGGGGCCCAGCAGTGAGGGAGCATCCTACAGGCTGGAACTAAATCCCGGCCCTGCAGTCTCCTGGCTTGTTGATAGAAGGCAAATGCCTCAGTTTCGCCATCCAGAGTAGACTCTCTCTGGAAGGCTTTTGTTGTAGACTGATGGATTTGTAGGTGCATGTACACCTATGGGCAGT
>NW_022974641.1:0-1028 GCF_012274545.1 Fukomys damarensis
TTATTTATTTATTTATTTATTTATTTATTTATTTATTTTGTACCGGGGATCAAACTCGGGTCCTTGAGCTTGCTAGGCAGGCCACTGAACAGCTGAGCTAAATCCCCGGCCCTGTGTGAGTTATTTTAAATAAATTCTTAGTCTTTATACATCTTAACCTCTTATAGCAATGCTCTGAGATTTGCATACTAAAATACTGAAAGTGGTGAACCACACTCCATTTGATCTAATCTCTTCAAATGAACGCGATTTTGTTGTCACCCTTTTCACCTTGTTTGCTGCTTAAAACGCTCTGTAGGTCTTCTTACCTGGAGGACTTGCAGTGGGTCTATGGGTGCTGTGAAGAAAATCCACAATACAAATAAAAATGACTTCTTATGCCAAATGTTTATTCATTGGAAAATATATGGTTCCTTACATTTGGTGTAACTATTACCACTGTTTTATAATGGAAATCCTGCAATGACAACATACATTACCCATGATTTAGGGATTGGGGAGTCATATTTTCCCTCTACTTTTTAGTTTCCTAATGGATACAAAATTTTGGTACTTAAATTTCTATAGATGAATTATTCATATGAATCAGATTAGTGCTTTTATTTTACCGCTGGACTATCTTTCATGATATATTATTACCACGTCTGTAGCTATAATTATATGTGATTCATGAGTCCTTCACAAATCTATGCTTACATTTAGATTATTCCCTCTTCCTTTCATGCATGGTGCGTAATGGAACATTTTTGCCTGATAATTCTTTTGTAATGCAATGAGCCAGATGAAGTTTACTAAATCAAATAAAGTGTAAGGATTTTTGTATATGTCTGTATGTAGAACTCAAGATATTTAAAATGGTTATAAATACTTGTATTTGTTGACAATATTGGATTTGGTGAAAGACTATATTACTGTATATTGTCACTACTTTGATTATGGGACTTTTTAAATACTGTATTTGCAGTGTTCTGCATTACTTATGAGATTCACCCAATCTGAACTTAACTTAGGGAAACTAAAGTAGATAA
>NW_022974642.1:0-9240 GCF_012274545.1 Fukomys damarensis
CTCCTGAGCCTGGTCTTTACTAGCTGCATTTATATCAGCATTCTTATCTTCTGAGTTCTGACTGGAAATTCTATCAAGATCTCCTTAGAGTGTTGTAGGTCTATGTTTTTAGCCAGCACCTTCCTATTCTTCCCAACTCCTCATGCAAGTCACTTCCAAAGGATTCTGAAGCACATGGCCAGGAAGCAAGACAGCAATGACCCAGCTCCTGGTACCAAAATATTTTTTAGTTACTTTCTCAGAATTGAGACTCTGCCCAACACTTACAGGTTAAAGGACGAAATGTGCATCATGGCTCATAGTTTGTAGAAATTTCAGTCCACATTCAACTGGCTCCAAAGTACTGCAGTATGACAGAAGCACATAACATAGGTAGGTAGGAAGCAGAACAGGTAGGACACACACACACACACACACACACACACACACACACACACACTTCCAGACCATGCCCACAGTGACTTCCCTGTGCAACAGCCATATTATTGTCTTGCTCTTCAGGCCTCCTTTAGCATCCTAATCCCAAAGGAAATAGTCATAGCAAAAACCACTTAGCTCAAAACTTAGTCATCACTAGTAACACCTGCTTATATGATGTCTCCTATATGTTTCCATCTTCCCAAAGATTTCTGGGAATGGTGCTTTGGGTATGTTGTCTGGTCTGAGAATAACAATGCTGACAGGTAGGGTGTTAGTTTCCTCCCTGAACTTAGTAACTCACATCTTTACGTTAAAACACAAAACATACCAGGGCATGTGCCCCAAAACCACTTAAATAGGGCCGCAATCCTGTGCTCTTGTCTATAAAAGGATGGTGAATATGAAATTTTCAGCTTGAATCTACTACCAATAAAAAAGCAAAGCAGTTCACTAGAATCCCAGAGTAGGAGACAAAATAACAGAACCTGAAGCCCGGGAGACAGCAGCAGCTCTAATTAGCACTTGTGTTCAGAGGACAGAGTAGGCCACAAACTGAATGCCAAAGTGGAAGGACCCCTAATAGTCATGATCATCATCTATATACATCCTGACACAAGGCCATTTTAGGGTCACAGGTGCAGTCAGTGTTTATAGCCACTTTACTAATAAATGGAAAATATTGAGCGCTGGAGTACAGGTGGTCTTCACTGCCTAACCTGATCCCCTAGGCTACAAATTCAGTGTTGCTGATATGGTCTTCATGAGACTACTTATTATTTGATTGTTAATAAATCAAAAGAAGTCAGTGCAAGCTGGATGAAGAGGAAATAGGCAATTGCTGACTCATAAAAGCAAATATTTCAGTTTTTGTTAAATTTCAACTTTTGTTGGTTTCCCAAATGCTCTTGATATACATATGGCACTATGTGTTGATTTGTGCACACGTCTTCGTGTGTACGAGTGTGTGTTTGCATGTAAGTTTACTGGAACTGGTACATATTCCAGGCTCATCTTGTAACATACCTGCATCAGCATTGACCCAGTCCTGTCTCCTCCCAGACCACGGGAATAGGAAAAGAATGTGTATATTTAGATTTTGATCCATTTCAATTTTATTGTACTGCATGGTGAGACATGAGCCTAGTTTTAGTCTTTAGCAAGTTGACACTAAGGTTTTCCAGTACCGTTATGTAAAGAGGCTATCCTTCCTCCAGTGAGGGTGTTTGGCTTCTTTGTTCCATGTGAGGTGGCTGAGTATGTCTGGAATTTCTCCTGCATCATATACTCAAGTCAATATAAATAGTGAATCAGAAGATCACTAATAAGCAAAATCGTGGATCACACTTATCCAAAGAGGATCACCCTTTTACCATACTTAAAAGATCAGGTTGCTTTTAGTAATGAAGCTGTTCTGTTGTTTTGTAAATTGTTAAATATTTTGCACTAATAGCCTTCTCTCTATGGAGAAATGTTGAACGTATAAAGGTGGATGCAAGATTATCGACATGCAGGTCCTGCTTATTACTCAGGCCAGTGTGGCAGCACTTGAGGCAATGAGGCACAGTCTGCACTTGTGGCCAACAAGGAAGAGCAGCAGCCTTGCTAATGGATGAGGAATACAGCATTCCTGCCTGTTCTTGTCCCTAACATTGTGCCCTCTGACCATTCTTAGTCCACTAGTTTGCACAGAGAGACTAGAGAAATCTTTTGATTTTATTTAACCAAAAGAATTCCTCAGAAAGATAAGTTAGGCCAACTTTTAAAAGTATATCTCACATGCAACATTATGGTTCTGAATTAAAACCTAGAATTTCACTCTCACAGAATAAAGGTGAATTCACTCTGAACAGACTCTTCACTTTAAACTCAACATACTCCTGTGATTTCCAAAGAAAATACATGAACATCTAAAGTAGCATGGGACCATGAAAAAGTGGCAAAGAAGCTGCTGTGCTCTGCAAAGAATAACATATGAATGACAGTAAAGAAACAGATTGTCTTAAGGACATAAAAAAAACTGTAGTAGTGGCAGAAAAACGTCCTTAGCAGGGGAAAAGAATGGGATATACAGATAAGTGACGCATATGTGTCTCCAATTACCTGTGATCAAAAAAGAAAAGAAAAAGAAAAAGAAAAAGAAAAAAATCTACACCTAGGCACATAATAGTCAAGATTCAAGAAACCCAACAGAATAAAAATGGTATAAGTAATTAGAGAAAAGAAACAAATCACATTCAAAGTAAAGCCTGTCAGAACCACAGCAGACTTAACACAAACCCTCAAGTCAAAAAGAGACTGGAGTGAAGTATTTCAGCACTAAAGTAAACAAACTTCAACCCAGATTAATGTACCCTTTTATAATTGATGGAGAAGTAAAATACTTTCATGACACAGGACACCTGAATAACTTCATGAATAACAAACCAGCACTTCAAAAACATTTTAAACACTATGCTAGGAAAAACAATGAGGGTCACAACCCCATGGAGTCCATCAGAATGATGCCATCTGGCAAGACAAGAAACTAAATGCAAAAGCAAAGAATCCACAAACAGGAAAAGGTCATGACAAGGATAAGTCAATAGATATCAGTAATAACCATCGATATTAATGGTCTCAATTCACCAATCAAAAGATATGCACTGGCTGAATTGGTCAAGAAAAAAAATCTAAGACTGTGCTGCATATAAGAAACACACTTACTACAAGGGGAAATTCATATACTGAAAGTTAAAGGATAGAAAACAATTCTCAATGACACAGGTAACAAAAAAATGCAGCAGTAGCTATCCTATTTGCAGATAAAAGGAATTTCAAACCAACACTAATTAAGAGAGACAAAGAAGGCCACTACATCCTGATAAAGAAATCATTCCAGAAGGAAGAGAGGACAATCATAAACATATATGCACCAAATACTAGTGCACCCAGATATAGACAACAAATATTAAAGCACATGAAAAATCGAATAAGCACTAATACAGTAATAGCAGGGGACCTCAAAAAACCCCTGTCACAAAGAGGTAGACTAACTAGACAAAAAATAAAAAACAAAATACTAGAAATTAAACAATCTCTTGAACAAATGGAGTTAACGGATGCTTATGAAGTGTTTCACTCCAAACAAAATCAAAATACACATTCTTTTAGGAAGCACATGGTTTCTTCTCCAAAATAGACCACATACTTGCTCATAGAACATCTTAAAGTAAATACAAAACAATTAACGCTATGCCCTATGTGTTATCAGCTCATAGTGCAATGAAATCAGAGATCTATAGCAAAAGAAACAACAAGAATTCATAAACACATGGAAACTGAACAACCAATAGGTCACAGAGTAAATTAAAGCATAAGTCAGAGAGTTTCTACAGTTAAATGACAATCCCAATGCACCATATCAGAATTTATGGGACACAATGGAAGCAGTCTTTTGCAGCACTAAATAATCATATTAGGAATACAGCAAATGCACATAAAGAAACAAATGCTGACCCTCAAGCTTCTATAAAGAGAACAGTGGGACAAATGAAAAGCTCCTA
The DNA here is from genome assembly GCF_012274545.1 of Fukomys damarensis. NCBI lineage: Eukaryota > Metazoa > Chordata > Mammalia > Rodentia > Bathyergidae > Fukomys > Fukomys damarensis. The sequence goes on from NW_022974642.1 coordinate 3,963, forward strand.
CAAGGGAGGAAATTATAAAGATCAGAATATAACTCAATACAATGGAGACTAAGAGAAGGATGAAAAAAAATCAATGAAGCAAGGAGTTGGTTCATGAAAAGAATAAACAAAATTAAGAAATGCTTAAAACTTATCAAAAAAGAAAAGAAAAAGCCCAAATTTATGCAGTTAGAAATAAAAAGTGTGAAATAAACAAAGGACCCAGCAGAAATCCAGAGGATCATCAAAACTTGCCTTGAGAACCTATACTCCAAAAAGAGGGAAAATAGGGAAGAAATGGACAGATTTCTAGATACATATGAATTATAAAAATTTTATAGAAAAGACCCCAAAATTCAAGGCAAACCAGTATCCATCTTGAAATTGAAAATGTAATTAAAACCTTACCAATGAAGAAAAGCCAGGGTCTGGATGGCTTTACTGCTGAATTCTTCAAGACAGAGAAGAACTACTGCCACTACTATTTTAACTCTTCAGTGAAGTTGAAAGGGAAGCAATATTCCCAAATTCATTCCTAGAAGCAAGCATCACCTTGATCCCCAAAGGACAGGCAGACTCAACTGAAATGATAGCTACAGGCCAATCTCCTTAATGAACATAGATGCAAAAATCCTCAATAAGATACTGGCAAACAGAATGCAGAAAATCATCAAAAAGATCACACACCCTGACCAAGGTGGCTTCATCCCAGGGAAGTAGGGATGATTGAACATATGCAAATGTAATACACTATATTAACAGAGTCAAGGACAAACACCATATGATTATCTCAATAGATGCAGAAAAAAAATTCTGCAATGTCCAACACCAATTCATGATAAAAACATGACAGAAGAGCCAGAGACTTAGCTCAGTGATTCCACAGCCTGCCTCTCAAGTGCAAAGATCTGAACTTTTTCTCCAGTACAAACACACACACACAAACACACACAAAGAAACACACGCGAGAAAATTGAAATAGTCAACCTGAAAAAAGCCATCTATGAAAATCCAACAGCCAACACCATACTAAATAATCAGAAAGTGAAATATTTCACACTAAAATGAGGAAGAAGACAATGATGTCCACTATAACGACTCCTGTTTAATATAGTTCCAGAAACATTATCCACAGCAATTAGACAAGAGAAAGAAACACAAGAAGTAAACTTAGGAAAGAAAGAAGTGAAATTGTCATCACTTGCAGATGACATGATACTTTATTATAGAAAGCCCCAAGAACTCCACCAAAAATTTTTAGATTTAATAACTAAATTCAGAAGACTAGCTGGATACAAAGTCAACATGCAAAAATCAGTAGGCTTCCTGTACACGAACAAGAGACTCTTTGAGAAAGGAACTGTAAAAACAACTCCCTTCACAATACCATCCAATTAAAATGAAATACCTAGTAATCAACCTAACAACAAAAACAAAAAATAGAACTCTACTCTGAAAAACATAGAAGTGTGAGAAAATAAATTGAAGGGGACATCAGAAAATGGAAAGGCATTCCTTGCTCCTGAGTAGTAAGAACAAATATAGTGAAAATGGCCATCCATCCAAAACTGCTACATAGGTTCAAGCCAATCCCAATTGAAATTGCAACAGGGGATTTCACAGAACTTGAGGAAACCGTCCAAAAATCTATTTAGAGCAAGAAGTGACCTAGAATAGCAAAAGGAAGTCTAGGCATCAGAGACAAGAGAGGGTGTATCACACTCCCAAACTTGAAACTATACTACAAAGCTACTGTGATTAAAAACAGCACACTACTGGTAAAGAAACAGAACTGTGCGTCAGTGGAAAAGATTAGAAGATACAGCAACTATTCCACATGTACTGTGACAAAGGAGCCCAACAGCCTCACTGGAGGAAAGATGGCCTCTTTAATGAATGATGCTGGAACAAGTGGGTTTCAACTTCCCAAACATTAGAACTAGAGCTATGTTTCTCAACATGCAGTAAAGTAAAATCAAAATGAATCAAAGAACTAAATATTAAAACAGAAACATTAAATCAGCTAGCAGAGAGGTTAGGCAGATCTCTTGAAGACATTGGCATAGGAAAGATTTTATGCTGTACGTGAACTTGCAAAGAGAATCAACCACTGGGATCTCATTTTATTAAAAATCCTCTTGACAGCAAGAGAAACCACCAACAGCATAAAAAGACCAGCCACAATGTGGGACAAAATTTTACCAGCTGTTCCTCAGACAAAATTCTACTGCCTAGAATATAGAAATATTTTTTTAAAAAAATCAAACCTCCTAAATTGAAAGACTCAGTTGGAAAACGGGCCTCTGAAATGAACAGATATTTATCAGAAAAAGAAGTAGAAACAGCAAATAAATGTACAAAAAATGTAAAACATCACTAGTCATTTAGGAGATGCAAATGAACATAATGTTGACATTCCACCAAAGCCCAGAAAGAATGGCTGCTATCAAGAAATCAACCAACTAGAAAGAAGAATCCAAAAATTCATTTGTAACCATAAGAGACCTAGAATAGCAAAAGCCATCCTAGGCAACAGACACATGGCAGTGGGTATAACAATTCCCAATTTGAAACTATACCACAAAGCCACTATGATAAAAACAGCATGGTACTGGCAAAGAAACAGACCTGAGGATCAGTGGAACAGATTGGAAGACACAAAAACAACTCCAGATGCACTCAGCTGCCTCATTTTTGACAAAGGAGCTGAAAGTCCCCACTGGAGGCAAGATAGCCTCTTTAATAAATGGTGTTGGAAAAACTGGATCTCAACCTACAAAAGATTAAAACTAGGCCCTTATCTGTCACCATGCACTAAATTAAAATCCAAGTGGATTAAAGATCTAAATATAAAAAAAAAAGAAACACTAAACTTACTGGAAGATAAATTAGGCAGAACTCTGGAAGACTTTGGCATAGGAAAAGATTTTATGAACAAATCCTCTGTAGCATGGGAACTAGCAGAAAGAATCAACAACTGGGATCTCATCTTATTAAAAAGAATCTGTACTGCAAAGGAAACCATCACAGAACTAAGAGACAACCTACAATGTGAGAAAAACTTTTTGCCAGCTGCTCCTCAGACAAAGGACTATTATCTAAAATATATAAAGAACTCAAAACAACCAGTGCCCCCAAATATAAATACCCAATTGTAAAATGGGCATCTGAAATGAACAGACATTTCTCAGACAAAGAAATAAAAGCAGCAAGTAAATATATGAAAAACTGCTCCACATCACTGGTCATTCAAGAGATGCACATGAAAACAACTCTGAGATTTCACCTCACCCCACAAAGAATGGCGGCTACCAAGAAATCACACAATAACAAATGTTGGCACGGTTGTGGGGAGAAAGGAACCCTTCTCCATTGTTAGTGGGAGTGCAGACTGGTGCAACCACTATGGAAATCAATATGGAGATACCTCAAAGAGCTTGGACTGGAGGTTCCATTTGACCCAACCATCCCTCTGTTGGGTATCTTCCCAAAAGAATTGAAAGAATCATATCAAAGTGATATATGCACACCCATGTTTGCAGCTGCACAGTTTGTAATAGCTAAAACTTGGAAACAGTCCATCTGCCCATCAACTGGAGACTGGATAAAGAAGATGTGGTTTTTCTATAAACTGGAATACTACTCAGCCGTAAGGAATGAGAAAGTAGATTCATTCATAGGTAAATGGGTACATTTTGAGGATATGCTCCTAAGTGAAATAAATAAGTCACACATATGCAAATACCGAATAGTTTCTCTGATGTGAAAAACTAAAATAGTACTCAAGATCCTAATGGGGCAATTAGCAATATGAAATAGGAAGAAAAAGACCAAAGGTGTAGGGACAGTGAGAAGGATAGGGAAAGGGGAATATGGGAAAAGGAAAAAAAAATATGAGAAAATGTAAAAATCGAATTAAAATGTTTGAAGGTGGGGAGGGGAGGATGGGGTGAAGGGAGGGTGGGGACAAGGGGAAAGAATGAGAACCAAGACCTGGCATGTAAAGGTAGAAGATCCCAGTAATGAATGTAAATGTACTGTCTACCTAGAATGTACCAATAAATTCAATTTAAAATTTAAAAAAAGAAATCAACCCTTAACAAATGCTGGGGCACTTGTGGGAAAAAACGGAAACTTCTTCTCCATTGTTGGTGGGAGAGTAGACCTCTGAAACCACTGTGGAAACTCGCATGGAGATACCTCAAAACACTAGGATTAGAGGTCCCAATTGACTCAGCTATTCCCCTGCTGGGTATCTTTCTAAAATAATGAAAAGAAATTTACCACAGTGATACATGTGCACCCATGTTCATAGCAGCACAGCGTGTAGTAGCTAAAACTTGGATAGATAAAGAAGATGAGGTTTGTTATAAGAAGGAGTACTACCCAGCTATAAAGAATGAGAAACTGGAGATGTTTCTAGCTAAGTGGATGCACATTGACGCCATACTCTTAAGTAAAATAAACAGGACACTTATGTGTAAATACGTAATATTTCTCTGGCGTGAAAAATTGAAAGGGATAATAAGGATCAAAATGTATGTTAGATAATGTGAAATAGGAAGGAAAAGTCCCAAGGGGCAGGGGAAAGTGAAGTGAGATGTTTAGGGGGAAGGAAAGGAGAGAAAGGAATAAATATGCGAAGAAGAAAAAATGGAAGCTTAGACTTGTACATCATGAGGGCTAGAGGGATTGAAAAAAGGCAGGATATAGGGGGAAATAAGAACCAAGATATACCACGTAAAGGTACAAATTCCCAATGATGAATGACATCATATTGCATACCTAAAATGTACCAATAAACTTCATGAATTTTTAAAAACCCAGAAATAGCCTGACCGAATCACTGCCACCACAGTCGCCGAACTTTTATCCAGAGTTCTACTCCAATTAAATATGGTATATTTCAGTTTGAGAGTGATAGTCCCACAATATCTGTTTCAGTTTCCCATCAGTTTCCTGTAGAAGAGACACTGAGAACAAAATGAGCAGGCCTGGATCTGATGAAAAATTTGTTAGTCGGGTGTCTGCCATTGTAATATAGTATTTTCATGGGCTACTTAGGAAGTACATTTTTAGTTGACAATTTGGAAAGTTCAAAGATCAAGACTTGGTAATCCCTTTCGCTTGGTCTCTGGGGGTGAGTAACAGCATATTATGACGGGAGCATGTGTACAAACAAATGATCACATCTCATGCAGAGCAGAAAAGAGTGACGCTGTACTGTGTCCCATGACACCCTTTAGAGACTGCCCTCAGTGACCTAAGGATTTCCCAAGTCCTACTTCCTATAGGCCCA
>NW_022974642.1:9443-32891 GCF_012274545.1 Fukomys damarensis
TTAATCTACAAGATCGGCAGCTGCGAGTTGCCTTGCAGCACCACTCTCTGCTACAGGAGGAAATGAGTTCTCCCTGCATGACAGGAGATGCACAGCGCACCAGAGTCCACTGCAGCGTATCGCCGGTCCTGATTCCAACGCTCAAGTGAGAACATCAAACTGGACACATTCAGACATGCTCCTTTATCCTACCTTCCCACAGTACAGGAAATAGATCATATACAGTCTTTTGCAATCCTGTAGAAAGAGCTGGAACCCTGCATCCCACAGAAGCATGTACAAGCACCAATTCCCTCAACCCCAGAAAGGGAATCCACATGCTAGGAAGTCAACCATCTTCCCAAATCAGTGGACAAATACCCACTACATACTTCGTTCTTCTTGGGACACTGCAATCATTCATTACACAGTACTGTATTTGACTAGCCCTCAATTTACTGGTATTTATATTGTATCTAAATAGTGAGATGGAGCCTTTTTATATGTTGTTGATTATTCTGCCCAATAACTTGTCCACTTTTCTACTGGAATTTTACTTCAACTGTTCTGTAAGAATTTAGTATATTGTGTGCGTGTGTGTGTGTGTGTGTGTGTGTGTGTGTGTACGCATTGCTTGGAATTGAACCCAGGGCCTTACCCATGCATGGTAGGCAAGCCACTGAGCCAGTATTTCAGCCATGGAATTTATACATTACTTCATATTTATACATTATTTCCTATTATTTCTCCTTTGCATTACTAAATGTTTAATTCTTTAAATAGTGCATTTTATAAAGAATATTTCATCATATGGGGAGATATATTACTTATTACTTTTCATTTTAGGTTTGTTTTATATTGTTTTCTTTAGGAAGACCTCTGCTGCTCACAATCTATCTCTCAATCTATGAGTTTGTGTATATCTATTATACATTTTGTTCTTCAAAAAGTTGGATGGGTTATTTAAAGAAGTATTTCATGTTAGTATTATAGACTGCAGACAGACCATAATACCTAATTTCAAAACATATTAAACAACTATAATATTCAAAAGAGCACTGAGATGCCATAGCTGTAGACACCTATGTCACTGGAACAAAATAGAGAAGTCAGCAAGAAATTCATGCATTTATGTTCAATGGAGTCTCAACACACTTGCCACACGGAATAGAGAAAACACAGTCTCTTCAATAAGTGCTCTTTGTACAACTGGACAATCCCATGTGGAAGAAGAAAATCAGACCCTTGTCTCATATCACATTATACTCAAAACTCAACTCAAAATTGATTAAAGCTTTAACTGCAAGCCATGACAATGTAAAAGTTATACAAAAATTATTGGGAAAAGCTCCACAACATTGTTCAGAACAATAACATTTTGGACGAAAACTCTAAGGAATAGGCAACAATAGCAATAATAGACAGATTGTATTACTTTCAACTGCAAATCTCCCACACATTCAAGTAAACAATCAACATAGTGATGAGACAACATGAAGAATAAAAGAAAATGTTTCCAACATGTCTAAAATTGGATTAATGTGCACAATATATGAGAAATTAAAACTTACAAATAGGATGAAAACACAATATAATGTATAAATGGGAAAATAATCTGAATAGACTTTTCTCAAAATCAGTCAAATGGCCTACAGGTATGTGAAAAACTGCTGCACATCACTAACAATAGAGAAATGCAAATTAAAACTGCATACATGTTAGAAGGGATATTTTTAAAAGATGAAAGATAAATCTCTCATCAGCGGTATGGATAACAGGGATCACTTGATGACTGTATATGAGAATGTGATTGGTGTCACTGTAATGAAAAACATCTCAGAGTTTCCTCAATAATTAAAAAGACGTACAGAGTGGTTATCTGCATTTAGATAGGAGGGATTGGAAGATGATAAGAAGTGGTTAAAGTATTTCCTTTTGGGAGAACAAAAATGGTATAATTTGATTATGTTCATGGTTGTATAACTCTATTAAAGTGCTAAAATCTACTGGATCTTACACTTCGTAAATGGAGTGAAGTGCAAAAATTAGTGCAATGAAACTGTTCTTTAAAAAAGTAAAATAGAGCTACTATATCATCCTATGTAGGATTGGGGAACACAATTGATATTTGTAAAGATCTGTATGTATACATATCTTAGTTACTTTTTTCATTGCTGAGACAAAACAGCCAACAGTCAAAATTAAAGGAGGAAAATTGTATATCAGCTCACAGTTTGTAGAGGTGTCAGTCCATAGTCGACTGGTTCCGAGCAGGACAGCATAGGATGGGGCATCATGGAGGAGAAACAGTCCCTGGTATGGCATGGCAAGTAGAAGGCAGCAGGCAGCAGGCATCACCAGCAAGCCTACCTTCCCTCTCTCCCTTTGTCTTTCATCTAGGCTAAAAGCCTTTTCATTGGTGACACCCACAACCAGGGTGACTTGCATTATCCTCACCCAGACCTATGCCAGTTCCAATCAGTGCACTAATTTAAGATCCCACACCCTTAATCCCTGAATCACATTCCTAAGTTCAGCCAGCTCTGTAAAATCTCTCTTATGAGCACATGAGGCTTTGGGCGGTTATCTAGATATAAGGCATAATGACATACATATGAAAAACAAAATCAGTATGTTGAAGAGACAAGTGCACATTGATGTTCACTGCAGCACTATTTGTATCAACCAAGGAAAAGAATCAGCCTAATGATCTGTCATTGAATAACAGAGAATGATGATGTGTATGTATACAGAGGCACCCTAGCTTATGAACTTCTTTCCACCTTTCTGGTGGTAAATCAAACTGGGGAAGAACTGCATCAAACTCCTCCATAAGGTCAACATTGAACCAAACCATTGGATTTGACTTAGTTCTCTTCCAATTCAGTTTGTTCTTAGTGTTTTTCTTTTTTTCTGGTACTGGGAATCTAACTCAAGACCTTGTGCTTGCCAGGCAGGCACGGCTCCACTGAGCTACATCCCAGCCCTAGGAATTTGATTTCTGATGACAATCATGGAAAGAATAAACTTCAAGAAATGAGTACCACTGGATTAGCTTGCAAAACAAAACGCTCTTATGTGTAACAAGGTTCATGAGCCATAGCATCTTATATTAAGTGAACTAAACCAGGCACAGTAAGACAAATACTGCATGATCTCCCTTGTATGTAGAGTGTAACATTTCAGATTCACAGAAAAATTGTGTGGGATGATGGTTATGGGGTTGCAGGTGTGGGTTGATGAGTTCTTGGTCAAAGGATACACAATTTCAGTAAAATAGAATGGAAAATTCCAAGGAATCGTTCATACAATATGATACTATATTTGATAATATATTTTATTCTTCAAAACTCCTATCGCACTGAATTCTAATTTATCTACTGTAAAAAAATATGTTTGTGTTATAATACAAATAAATGTTAATTAGTTTAATATACTCATTGCAGAATGTGTGCATATTTCAAGTCATCATGGTGTACTTGAAAAATTACACACAAATTTTATTTTTTAATTAACATTGTTGTTAATACTATTCATATCATAATGCAAATAGTACTGTCAGAAATGGAAATAAAATTGACATATTTGAAACAAAAACAAAAGCATGAGAAAAGTAAAAACTAACAACAAAGCCTTTGTACATAGGGAAGGGTAGAGGGGGTAAAGGGACGACAGGGGTCTGGGGAGAAAATAAGAACCAAGATACATCATGTAAAGGTGTAAGACCCCAATGATGAATGTAACTGTACTGCATACCTACAAAGTACCAATAAACTCAATGAGGAAAAAATTTAAGTGGTAAGAATACAGGAAACAACAAAACAAAACAAAAAACCCACCAAGGATTAATTGTTCCTGTCCTTTGAGGGATAGTTAGACCTGTATGTTTCACTTATTTTCTTAGTATATTGCTGTAATTGAGGCAGAAATTTTGAATGTTTTCATTACATTTTACATGAAATGATATACTATAACTAGAAAGCCTTGGAATTTAAATATGACCTATCTTAAAGTGCTTTTTAGAAATTTCTGACCTTAACACTTAAAATGTTCATTTAATTGAATAATTTAGGTTCTTTAAAAAATGTACAATATTTCACATGGAATATGTGGTAACAGTTCTCTTGTAAAATAAGCAGATAAGGGATTATTTTAAAGAAATAAATACAAATCATCAGTAATGACTTAATTATCAAGGAATAAAAAATTGAGTGTTACTATTACTTCAATTGGATTTATTTATTTGTTCATTTCCCTCCAATTAACCGGCCTTCTTCTCTGATTTACCAGCATTGCATCCCACTGCTTTCTGACAGATCAAGAAGGAACTCGCTTTATTTTTAGAAATGTCTATGTTGGCTTTCCGTATACACTGATCTTCAGCTTTGCTTGGCAGAAGGCCTTTTCTTACTGCTTGCACTAGGGCTCTACTTGCTCTACTGAATACTGATGGACTTGATGAAGATTGTTTTGTACCAGAGCTAACAGGAATTTTTGAAGATTGGCTCAATGACAGAGTTTGGCAAGATGATGGTGACTTTGTCGAAGAAAAGTGTGATTGAGGCACAGAAGACAGTGTGGACTTTGAACTTGATGATCTTTGTTGCTGTGGAATCGGATGCCTTGTTGATTGTCCAACTGAAGGTCTTTCTGATGGAACAACTAAAGTTCTTGTTGACTGTACACCTACACTCCTTGATTGGGCAAGTCTTGATGGCTGGGCACATGAATGTTTTCCTGATGAAAGTGAAACTTGTGATGCTTGTGGACGTGAAAATATCGACAGTGGAGCTGAACTTTGTGAAGATTTTTGAGTTGAAACTCCAGATAAAGGTGCAGTTGATGATTTTGCTAATGAAAATGGATATCTTAATGGTGCTGAAAGGGAAGACCTTGGTGTTGACTGAACTGAATATCTCGACACTCTTGTCACAGAATGCTTTGGTGGTTGTGCAAATGTAGACCTTGCAGATGGAAAAACTACAGATGCTGGTGACTGTATAACTGGAGCATATCCAATTCGATTTGTAACTGTGTCTTTTGTTTCAATTCTACGTGAGATTGCTTCCAGAGGAGACATGGTTGGAGACTGTCCTTTATCTTCCTCTGGTGGGTATAGATCATGAGTAAGCACTTCATAATGTTGAATAAATCTCCTTTATCTTCCTCTGGTGGGTATAGATCATGAGTAAGCACTTCATAATGTTGAATAATTTTACGTACAGATGGAGATAAGTCTACATTAGTTGCAGGAAGTGGAAGACCTGCATCAGGAGTAGTCTGGAGGCGTAGCAGTTGGGATGTTGCTGAAGTTCCCAAAACAGAGGATGGAGACTGAGATGGGGAATGGATGGCTCCAGGATCCTCTGCCCTCTTTGGCTGTCTTAGGCGAGCAAGCCAATCAGGCGGTAATGGAGGTGGCGACAGTGGTGCGGTGGGGCTCACAAACACCTCTGTTTTATAATGAATGGGAGGTTGGGGTTCCACTTTTGCTCCCTTCCCAATTCCATAATGGACATATTTCTGTGTGTCTTTGAGGTATTCAGTTCCACTCCTTAGTGAATACAGAGGGCTGGCTAATGTTTTTCCTCCAGCTCCAGTTAAAAACCTACTTACTTCACACCCAAATGAATGCATGGGAAATGAGAAACGTTCCACTGGTTGATACACCCGTGAATAACACATCTCTTCCCAGGCAGCTTGGCTGGGGTCCACTGACCCATCATCTTGTATGCTTTGACGTAGAGGCGCACTCTCTGGTTCACTGGGATGATAGAGGTGCCCCTGCTCCTTCAGTTTCTCTTGCTTTTGTTCTTTACTCTCAGCTACAATATTCTTTTTACAAATTCCAAAGTTATAGGAGCTATCAGAAAAATCCTTTAAACCTGTATCATGTCGGTAATTAAAAGTAGGTATATTGAGAGCTGATGTCTGCCCACAAGCATCACGTCTTGCATACATTGTAACAGGTAATGACTGGGACGAGGACACCTGCTCTGTTGGAAGAGTAATTTCTTCATCCTCCTTTGATTCTATAGCCTGCAGTTGAGATTCTTTGTTCGTACCCTGGTGGGTAATAACATCCATTAACTGGATTAAATGATTCTGTAAAACCATAAATCTCCAAGAGGCATCAGCACTCTCTTTGGATATTTGATCCACAAGATCGTCAGCACAATTACACAGATCATGTACTTGAATGGCTATGTTATGTAAAGACGTGTGCATTACATGAATTTTCTCCTCTTGGGATTCTATTGGCTTTACCTGTTTAGCTCGATGATCTTCACCTTCCTCTCCTTTGAATGGCATTCCAGACATGGTTGCGCTTTAAGAGTTTGGAGGCTCTGCTGCTTCACTGCTCCGTAAGCATCCTCACCTTGCGTTAGACCCCTATGGGAATCTAGCTACTTTTGAGCCTGGCCAGAAGCATCTGACTCTGGCAGGGGCTGCTTTGATCTGAGGGTGAGAGCTCTCAGTCTCCGGTTTTACATCAGTAACCAGGCAACACAGCTGTATGTCACAATGATGTGGTTGAGTCAGCAGTGAGAGAAGAATGCTGCCTGGTCACAGCCACACCCCTATTGGCCTACTCCGCTGGGGCTGGTTTCACAAAGGTGGGGAGGAGGCACTCTGGAGAGGAAGAAATAATGCTTTTCATCTAACCTCTCATTAGTGTGTCTGGCTAGAGCACAAACTGTATGAGATTCCCTAACTTAAAGGGCCTTAAATACGACCTATGGCTTCCATTACTCTACCATTATCTTCTAGTTGTGATGTTAACTCTGAGCTTCATTTGTATATCACTCGGCCGGGTCAAACTTGTACTTGTTTTTGTCATCTACTCCAATATGCCTCTTCTCCCTGTGTCCTTTAGCTTTTGAGTAAGGTGGTTCCATCAGTTCACATGTCCATGCCCCAAACCAGAAGTTATGTTTGTCTTTGACACTCTTCCCATCCCTCTGTCCCACTCCCAGTCACCTAGGCTGGTCAGTTGTACCCCAAAATATACTGCAACCTGGTTCCAACTCCCTCCACCTGCCCACCCACCACTGCAATACACGTGATCGCTCTCTCTCTCTCTCTCTCTCTCTCTCTCAAAAGGTCTTTATGATCCTTTCTTGTCCTTTTCCAATGTATTCTCAATCCTGCTTAACTTTCCATTACAATCCACTGTTATCAGAGAATATACTTTTCATGATTTCTGCTTTTTAAATTTACTGAGAGTTGTACTATAATATATTATTTGTTTCTCCTGCAGAAAGTTTCTGGTGCACTTGAGATTATTAGATGATGAATTCTACATATGTCTTCTGATAGGGTTTTAGTACTTGCTGCTGCTTCAATGTTCTATTTCCATATTGATCTTCCTTACAATTGTATTTAACATTGAAGATAAAATGTGGAAATCTCTGACTATTGTTCAATAGTAACATTATTTCTTATCTAAATTCAGTCTGCTTTTGTTCTTTACTACTTAGAGATTTTATGAGTCATGTATTGTACCAGTTATTCTAACTTCCTGATAAATTGAGCATTTCATCATTATAATAGTCTCCCTTTATCTCTACTGGCATTTCATGTCTTAAAGAATATTTTATGATATTGTTCTATCTAGTGCATCTCTTGTGACTGCTTTTAGCTTGATATTTTGCCCTACTATTTTTAACATATTTGTATCATTAAACTTTGTCTCTTATACTTGGGTTATATTTTTAATATAGTATACTCTAGGCTCATTAGTTATGAAAGAGTTTCCTATTTTTTAAAAGCTGTGAATGCATATTGAGGCCATACTCCTCAGTGAAAATAAATAGGACACCAGAGGAAATACCAAATAGTTTCTCTGGTGTGAGAAACTGAAAGTGCAGATAAGAATCCTAATGTACAATAGATAATGTGAAACAGGAAGAAAAGGTCTAAAGGGGAGGAGGAAGTGGGAGGAGAAGGGGAAAGAAAAGAAGGGAAAGGAAAACTATTAGAAAAGGAAAAAAGTCATTGTAAATAGGGAGGGCTGGAAAGGTTGAAGGGAGAGCAAGGAAATGGGGAAAAATTAAGAACTAAGAAACATCATGTATAGGTACAAATTCCCAAAGATAAATGTCATCATCTTGTATACCTAAAATGAGCCAATAAACCTAATGGAAAAGAGCTGAATAGCAAACTGTTATATATGTACAATACATTTTTCAATCTATTTATACAGTATTGGATACTTTAACTTATAAGACAGCATAGAGTTGAGTCATATTACTTTTATTCAAACTAATAATCCTTTTTTTATAACTGCATTTTAATTAATCCACAATTCGTGTTATTACTAACATTTCTAGATTTATGGCTGATATTTAACATTTGGTTTTCTACATGTCTCCTTTCGGGTTGTTTTTTTGTTTTTGTTTTGTTTTGTTTTGTTTTGTTTTGTTTTGCCTTGTACTACTTTCCTCAGAATTATAATAACTTAATTCATGAAAACTGTGCATAGTCTTTCTACTTTGCCACTCTTTCTTCTTCCCTTTTTGTGCTGATATATGTATGTATATATGTGTGTGTTCCATGCATGTTACAAAGACAATAACATATTGTTATAATTTTTCATTGAAAAATGTATATCCATTTCAGAAAGAAAAGAAACCATTTATGTATTCATACTGATTGTTCTATTTACTGTTTATTTAAAATGCGTAATTCTCTTATATATTTCTGAGAATTCAACTGATCATCTGGTATAATTTACTTGCTCTAATAAAACTCTGGTCTCACCATCTCCTTCATGTGATTGGTCATATTAATTTTCATTACATTATAGACCAAACAGTATAACCATATCCATTTGATTTCATATAATTTATGTTTAAAGTATTTAGGAGAAGAAAGAAAAATCAATATTTCTTTGTCATTGTCTATTTTTCTTCTGTATCAGAGCACCACACACCTAACAATTTACAAAGAAGAGAAAAATATTTTTCACAGCACTAAAGATTGAGAAGTTCAAGAACAAACACCCATAGGTTCATTGTCTGGTGAGGATTCAATCTCTCATTCCAAGACAATGCCTTGAATGCTGCCTTCTCTTCCACTGAAATGTTATTCATTAATTGATGTTAATGAAATATTATTCAGTTGTATACAATGAAATGTTATCTGGCCTTAAAATTACAAGTTATTCTACCACATGGATAAGCCTTGAGGACATTTTGCTAACTGAAACAAACCATTCACAAAACACAAACATTGTTTGGTTCCAATTATTTGAGATAAGCAGAGTGGTCAAAGTTAAAAAGACAGAAAAGTGAAGTGTTGGCTCCAGAAGATTAGGAAAGACAGGAGGTTACTGTTTAGAAATTATGGAGCTTTGATTTGGGAAGATAAAAAAGAATTATGAAGATTGAAGGTGGTGATGGTTGGATATTATGAATGTTTTTAATAGCACCAAATAATAAACTTGAAATAGTTAAAATGATAAATGTATGTTACGTGGTTTTTGCTTAAGATTACTTTTTTTCCTCATTGAGTTTATTGGTACCTTTTAGGTATACAGTACAGTTACATTCCTCATTGGAATCTTGCACCTTTACATGACAGGTCTTGGTTCTCATTTTTTCCCCTTATCCCTGTCCTCCCTTCACCCACTGCTCCCTTCCCTATTTGCAAATACTTTATTTCCATAAGGAGTTTAATGTAAAAATGCGTTTATCTCAACTGTCAGTTATTGTGTATCAGACTATATATGTTTAGTTTTATTACTACCACACTGTCTTTGTCACTTTAAATCAGAAAGGGGTCTTTCAGCACATCTTTCTTAATGTAGTTTTGGTTCTTCCAGTCCTCTTAAGTTTCCATATGAAATTTAATATCAAATGATATATAGGTTTTAATAGGAATTACATTAATTCTGTAGAAAAATGTTAGTAATATTGCGATTTTAGCAAAATTAAACATTCTAATCTTTGAATATGTGATATATTTTCAGTTTTTTAGGCTTAAATTTGTTTCTGTATTTCATAGTTTTCCAAACATAACTTTTGCATTTTCTGTAAATAGTTTTGTCAACTTTTTATATTAATATGAAATAATTTTCCATTGTGATTTTCAGATTTTTCATTTTGAAGTGTATTAATAAATCATTTTGTATATTCACCTTGTATCATTCAAGCTTCCTGACTTTGTTTTAGTCTAAGATTTTTATTGTATTCCATATTTTTTTATACACATGATCTCATAATTTAGAAATAGAGATAATTTTTCATCTTGCATTCTACTACAGATACTTTTAATTTAATTTCATTGCTTAATTGTGTAAGCTAGAACAATTGGGATTGTTTTGAATGGAAGTCATGAGATTTAGACATTTTTTATCTTCTTCCTAACACTGATGATCAAGGGTGATTTTTTCTGAAAAAAATTATGTGTAGTTTTTACCTGTGGGTTCATTGTACATGCTTTTCATCAGATTGAGAGATTTCTGTTTCTACCTTCTGATGGTTTTACCATGAAGCTGTGCTGAATTTTTTTCACATATTTTTATTGTTAAACTGATCATTAATTATTATTTTTTCATCTACTCTTTGAGCATTCTCCATTTTCTCCTTCTCTTCTGGTTTCTAATAAGATGGATGCTATATGGTTTGTTACAAACAGAAGTTACTAAGATTCTTTTATAACTTCTTAATCTATCTTCTCTCTGTTGAGATTGGGTATATTTTATTATGTTCTCTTCAATTTTACTGATTCTTCTATCTCCTCCATACTTCTGGTTTTGCCTACAAATACACGTTTTGTTTATGTATTATTCATTGATGAACATTTCAATTGCTTATTTTTATATATATTTTCTCTTTCTTGAGATTTTCCATTGGCTTTCTGAGCCTCTCTCTCCCAGGATCGAACTCAGGATTTTGTTCTTGGGGGGCAGGTGGAACAACCACTAAGTCAAATCCCCAGGCCTGAACCTTTTTCTTTTAAATCAGTGTTGTAACAAATTATAAACTGCCCATCCAAGGTACTGGAAATCATTGTGGCTAAAGAGATTTTAAAATGACTTAATCTGGATGCCCTTCCATTTCCAAAACATTGGCAATTTATTACTATTACCATCATCATCCTGAAAGTGATGTTTGCATATGGCCAGATTGTTCAGATTTCCACCTGTTGAGGACGATTATATTTTATTAGACTCCTTTAAAAACGCGAAATTTGAACATGCTATTCATTAAGAACATAAAGATAACATCTAGAATTCTGAATTTTGAGCACATTACTAAAACATAAATGTTGGTGACTAAGAAGTCTTATGGTGTAGTTATTGTTAAAATTATAGTTTACACGACTGTCAATAAAGGAGAAAAACTATGAACCAATTGAAATAATTTAGCTTTTATATGGTTTCCTGACTTACTGTCTAAGTGCTATTCTCTTTATCTACCTCAAATGAATGGTATCCCAACACTTGGCTTTTAAAATAATTTTATTAGTGTTTATGATCTATATAAAATATATATGATCTATATATGAATATAAAATAGAGTTTATTTTTGGCATATTCATTCATGCATATGACATACTTTGATCATTCCTCTCATTAATCCTCATCTCCTTTCCTCTCTCCTCTCCCAGTCCCATTCCTCTTCTCCATGCAGCTCCCATTCTACAAGATAGAGCACTGGAGAGCACAGAATGTTAGTTTTCACTGTTGATACCTACTTGTTTCCTGTTTCAAGAATATATATTAGTATTTAGGTACAAGATAAATTGGATTTTAGTCAGGCATAAATGAGGAATAGGCTACAGCAGTGCAGATGGGTTGGGGTGGAGAGAGGTTGGATAGATCAAGAGTGAGAAGAGCAAGAGAACACTCTAAATTTAATGTAAATACTGACTTTGCTTGGAATGTTTCCCATTATCAAGGAACAGGTAGATGGAGTGAAGAAAGATGATGAAACATCATCTGTTTTACTGTAACCCAAATTAAATACAGCACTGTCACCTGTACTTTGATGGCTAATAAAACCTGTTTAAAACAATTTAAAAATAAAAGCAAAAACTGACGAATCAAAAAGAAAAAATTTAACATGTATTCAGATCACAGACAGAAGCATTCAGTTATACCTAAAGTTAGACTAGTAATGATTTTTAATATAGTAGCTGCATAGTACTGTATCACCCTTTATCATCAATTATTAAAGATGGTGAACATTGGAATGACCTGACTTAATTGACACCTCATATATGACTATTATTAAGAGGCTACTAATGAACAATTGCATATTTGGAAAATCAAAGATGATTTGCAGAACACATGTTAAAAAACACATGTTATTTGTGTAATTCTTTTTAAATATTAATTTCCTTGGTACATTTAAGGTATACAATATAATGACATTCATTTTTGGAAATTTGCATGATTGCATAATCCATGTTGTTCTTCTGTTTCTCCATTCTCCTAAGTAATTCTTATGAGTATATTTCATCATTATTCCTCAGTTTCCTTTCTGTGTTTGTGTCTGGCATACTTCATGCCTTTTGGGGGAGAATCAACACAGTCATGCCATCATCTTCATTTTGTACATTTTCAAAATATTTTGAATTGTATATAACTACTTAATATTCCAAAACTGAGGGCTCCTTGAGGTCAGGGAACAGGGTTTATTAATGATTTCACTCCATTACCCAACATTACATTTGATGCATGGTGGGTAATTAACATCTCATCATTTCTCATTGGCTCAGCATTTCCTCTTCCTACTTTTCCTCACTTTCAGTATTAAAAACTTCAACAAAATCTTCTCAGGATTCATATCTTGAAAAAACACTTGCTAAAGTTATAATCTCTTCCCTAACAATTCTGTTGCAAAAATAGAAGGAAAGCTAATGAACAAAAGGGAAAAGAAGCCCAGATACTACTAATAAGTGTGAATAGGTCCCAGCAGTGAGTGCACACAGGCCCCACGCAGAATCATGTTCCTCAACAGCCAAGTACAGGGTTGCAAAAGGCCATCATTCTGAACATGATGGTGAGCATTAAGAGAACATCTCTCTGATGCATGTTGAGAGATCAAGTCCATTAGGAAAGCAAGGAGTCACCTCAATAGAGGCACAACAGATTGCATCAATTGAAATGAAAGACACATATACAAGTCTCAAAACAAAAATTTGAAATCATCAAAGGCAACTCGAAGCAGCAACAACCTGAAATAATGTGATACTCAACCCCCTGCACTCCCTGAACTGGCAACAAAAGAGGATCTGAAAAAAAATACAATCAGAAATAATTTCTCAGATAACAATAGAGATTGTGCCCATAGTGAACACATGAATAATACCACTAGGGCAGACCAAGATTTTAAAAAGGGGGAGCTCAGGAACATGATGGAATCCCAGCATAGGAGGCAAATGAAATGCATAAAGCAGATGCAAACAGATATCTAGGAAATTGAAAACTCCATTGAATGTTTACAATGCAGAGTGAGTCTATACGAAGACAAAATATCAGATATAGAAGACAAGATTTTGATTAAAGACCAGGAAAAGAAAATTTTTTTACAAAGAGCAAGGGTCCATGAGAAATCAATCCAGCATCTGCTAAAAGATGCAAATGATAACTTAAGACTGACAGGAGTCAATGAAGAAAAAGGAGATAGTGCAGACAATATAAATAAACAGTTCACGGAAGTAATGCCAAAAAACTTCCCAAGCAGAGAAAAGAATTTGACATACAAACATGTGAGTGATCTAGGACTCCAACTAGCCAAGATCAAAATTTTTTAAAAATCTGAAAGTAGACTATAATAGTAAAGATTTCAAAAATGCAACAGATGATCAAAATAGCACAAGCAGTTAGAGAAAAGAAACAAATCGTATACCAAGGAAGCCTATCAGAGTCACAGCAGACATCTCAACACATTTCCTCAAAGGAAGAAGATACCGCAGTGCAGTATTCCAAACGCAAAAATAAAACAACCTTGAACTCAGACTGGTGTACCCTGGAAAAATATCATTCAAAATTAATAGAGCAGACTTGTGAGGACTGCCGAGCTGAGTGGGGAGCTCTGTGCTCCCCCATGAACAGCACCCCAGGTCTTCATTGGAGCAGAGCAGGAAGAACTGCCCAGCCGCGTGGGTGCTTCTGCAGTGTGCCCCCATGCTTTCAGGTTTCCTGGTTGTGCCACTACCTGGATCCACACTGTAGAGGCCCAGGTGGCCATAAAGGACATTGTACTGAGGTCCATAACTTAGAGTGGAAGTGTACAAGGAACATCAGACCTCCACAGTTGGTAAGTTCGAAGGATCAACACCATCCATAAGAACTTGGAATATCTTCAGGGGAATGGCAGGTGGAACCAGCAGTAGAAGCTTGCAGAGTTCAACCCTGCAGGAGATCAGGGAGCTCCACCTGGCCTTGCAGCCAGAATTCAGCCTGAATCTCAGGGGTCTGCCATTGGCTAACTGAGACTAATTGACTTAGTTCTGCACATTGCTGCCCACATTGTCTATTATAACAGCAGAGATATACCCTGAAAGAGGATCTTCAAATTTTTTCTTTTCCTCTTATTTGTAATTTTAAATTTTTATTTTTAAATTTTCATTTTTCCCCATTCTTCAAATTCTTCCTTTTTTTCTTTCTTTTTCTTCCCACTCAGCCTCTTGCTCCCCCACATTATACTTTATCTCCCTTTTTGTTCCTGTTCCTGTGCAAATTGGAAAGCTTCTTTGGATGTTTTCACAGGGGAGCACAGCTACTCATATACCCTTGAATGAGGAAATGGTCCTCTATAGGGGATGGTCATCCTGTTCTACTGAGTATGTAGCTTCAGGAGGGCTGCACATGGAGTGATGAGTTAGCAAAGGGACACCTGCCAAGCCAGCAAGATCAGCTGAATCAATCCTGGCAATCAATGGGGTGTCAGATGTCTCACCCAGATCACATTCACATCCACCCTGCCCTGATTTGGATTTCTTCTTTCTTTTTCTTTTTTTATCTCTTTTTCCTTTGCTGAAATGTCATTAGTTTCAAAGGAAAGTGAATACAATTTTTAGCTTCCATATTACTGTTGTGTTCTCTTCTTGTTTTGTTCTTGCACTCTGTCTTTCCCGTTGTCTTCCCCTGTTACCTAGAGTTTGCATGCTCAACCTGTGTCATTTGGTTTCATTTGAAACCATCTCCTATTCTTTTATCTATCTATTCTTCTCCTCCCAGCTCATTCTACGTCCTCATCCTGAAGGGTAGAGTTGCTATATTGAACAGTTTAATTCACTATAAACACATTTTTGTTGGTCTTCAATTTTGATTTAGTTCACATAGTTAAAGGTGGTAGATTAATAAATATAAAAATTATCATTTTCTAAGTTGGGCTTAATGCAATTGTTTTCCTGATATTATCAGTTGGGCTAAAGGTTTTATGATTGATTTAATCAGTTGTTCTTCTTGGTATTAGGGAAATGAGAGTGTCTCTGAGTCATTAGAGACTCAAAACCTAAAGAGCAGTAGGGCCAGGGATTTAGCTCAGCGGTTCAGTGACCTGCCTTGCAAGTGCAAGGACCCGAGTTCAATCCCCGGTACCAAAAAAAAAAAGCACCAATATCAGGAAGATCAAAGTACTGACCCAGGTATTAAACCAAGGCAGCACCAACAACAAAAATAAAATGAGAAATTACTTTAGCAAGGCACAAATACAGACTTCCATTTCACTAACTGCAAATTCTAGGGGAAACAAGGTGGAAAATTCTGACAATAAACCTGAGGACACCCTGAATTCATAGTACAGAAAGTAACGAAACAGATCAATCAGGCTCTAGAAAAATTGAAAACAGAAATAATTTTTCAGATAACTGCAGAAATAGTGACCACAATGAAATAAGTGATTAGAGATTCTAGAACAGAAACAGACAAAAAAAAAAGAGATGAGTTCAGGTTCAAGACAGAAGCCATGAATGTGTAGCATTACAAAAAAATGGAAACCATGAATGCACAACATAAGAAAGAAATAGAATCCATGAAGAAGTTTGAAACAGATATCCAGGAGATTAAAAACTCTACAGAAAGCACTCACAGCAGAATGAATGAATGTGAAGATAGAATTTCAGATCTATAAGATAGGATTGCAGTCAGTGACCAAGAAAAGAGAGATCTCTTAAAACAGTAAGGCATCATAAGAAATTGATCCAACAACTTCTATACGATGCAAAGAAGAATAAAATAAGACTGATAGGAATCCATGAAGTAGCAGGAGAAAGTATAAATAATATTAAAATAGTGTTCACAGAATTAATGACAGAAAACTTCCCAAACAAAGGGGAAGAATTTGACATACAGATAAGTGAGGCAGTCTATGGCCATACCATCCTGAATGCACCTGATCTCATCAGATAATTAAGCCATATAGTACTAAAACTAACCATGATCAAAAAAATCTACAACTAGACATATAATAGTCAAGATCCCAGAAACTCAGCATAAGAACAAAATACTGCAAGCAGTTAGAGAAAAGAAACAAATCAGAAAGAAAGGAAAGTGCATCAAAATCACAACAGACTTTTCAACACAAAGTCTCAGGTCAAGGAAAGACTGGAGTGAGGTATTTCAAGCCCAGAGTAACAACAACCACCAAAGTAGACTGATGTATCCTGCAAAACTCTCTTTTAAGATGAATGGTGAAATAAAGACTTCCATGACAAAGAACACCCGAGAAACTTCATGGATACCAAACCAGCACTGAAAACAATTCTAAACAATATCCTAGAAAAAGATAATCAATGTCACAACACCATGAGGCCCAAGAGAGTAACCTGGGAGGCAATGCAAGAAACTAAAGGGAGAGAGGGAAAAACTAAAAAGAGCCAGAAACAGAAAAATATCATGACAATGATAAGTCAATACATATCAGTTATAATCATCAAGGTTAATGGCCTCAATTCACCAATCAAAAGAAATTTACTGGCAGAATGGATTAAGAAGCTAAAAGCAAATCTATTTTGTATACAAGAAACACACCTAGTTCAAAAATAAACTCATAGATTGAAAATAAAATAATGGGAAACAGTTCTCTATGCAACAGGAGCCCAGAAAAAAAGCAGGGATAGCTATCTTATTCACAGACAAAGTAAATTTCAAACCAAAAGTAATTAAAAGAGACAAAGAAGGCCACTACATCCTTACAAAGAGAACAATCCAAGAGGCAGAATTGACAATCATAAATATGTATTCATGAAATATTAATGCCCACAACTATATCAAATAAATATTAAGGACATGAAAATCCAAATAAGCATTAAAACAATTGTAGTGGAGGATCTAAATACCCCAGTATAACAAATAAACAGATTATCTAGACAATAAATCAGCAATGAAATACTAGAACTGAACCAAGATTTTGAACAAATGAACTTAATAAGTGCCTACAGAATGTTTGACCCCACAAAATCACAATATACATTCTTTTCTGCTGCACATGAGTCATTCTCTAAAATGGACCACATACTAGCTCATAGAAAATGTTTAAATAAAATCAAAAGAATTGATGTTATACCAAGTATATTATCAGAACATAGTGCACTTCTCCTGGCCATCAATAGCATAACAAACCTCAAGAACTTCACAAACACATGGAAATGGAATAACACTCTCCTGAACAATCAATGGATCACGAGGAAATTAAAGTAGAAATTAGTCAGTTTTTACAAATAAATGGTAATACAGAAACAAATGGGCATATAGGAATCTATGGGACACAATGATGCAGTTCTACAGGGAAAATTCTTACCAGTGAATGCCCACACAAGGAAAACTGAGAGAACTCAAATAAACAACCTAATAATGCATCTTAAGCTCCTAGAAAAAAAAGAGGAAGAAAAACCCAAAGCTCCTACAAGGGAGGAAATTGTAAGGTCAGAGTTGAAATCAATGAATGGAAACTAAGAGAATGATACAAAAAAAAAATCAAGGAATCAAAGAGTTGGGTTTTTTGAAAGAATAAATAAAATTGATAAACCCTTAGCCAACCTTGTCAAAAAAAGAAAGAAAAGGCTCATATCCAGCAGAAATCCAGAGGATCATCAATACCTACTTTGAGAAACTGTACGCTAATAAAATGGAAAACACAGAAGACATGGACAGATTTCTAGATACTTATGAATTACCAAAGTTGAACGAGGAACATATAAAAATTCTAAACACTCCAATTATAATCAGTGAAATTGAAAACTTAATTAAGAACTTACCAATGAAGAAAAGCCCAGTTCCTAATGGCTTCACTGCTGAATTCTACAAGACATTTAGAAAACTGCTGCCACTACTCTTTAAACCCTTCAATGAAATTGCAAGGGAAGCAATACTTCCAAATTCATTCCTGGAAGCAAGTGTTACTTTGATTCCAAAACCAGGGAAGGCTCAGCCAAAAAAGTGAACTACACATCAATCTCCTAATGAACATAGATGCAAAAATTCTTCATAAGATACTAGCAAACAGAATACAGAGGATCATGAAGAATATCATACACCCTGACCTAGTTGGATTTATTCCAGGGATGCAAGGATAGTTGAATTTATAGAAGTCAATAAATGTAATACACTATATTAATAGAGTCAAGGACAAAAACGATATGATTATCGCAATAGATGCAGAAAAAGCATTCAAAAAAATCAACACCCATTCATGCTAAAAACCATACAGAAAATTTGATTGGATGGTCTTTATCCCAACTTGATAAAGGCTGTGTATGAAAAAGAAACAGCCAACATCACGTTAAATGGCCCAAAACTGAAAACATTCACGTTAAAATCAGGAAAAAGACAAGGATGTCCACTATCATCATTCCTGTTTAGTGTAGTTGTGGAAGCATTTGCCACAGCAATTATACATGAGAAAGAAATTAAAGCAATAAATATAGGAAAGGAAGAAGTTAAACTGCCATTATTTGCTGACAATATGATACTCTACATAGAAGACCCAAAAAACTCTGCCAAAAGACATCAAGATTTCACTCACACTTTCAACAGAGTAGCTGGATACAAGGTCCATAGTAAAACATCAATAGCCTTCTTGTACACTAATAAAAGACTCGCTGAGTGAGAAATTAGGGAAAAAATTCCTTTCACAATCAAATCTGAAAAAATGAAGTATCAAGAAATGAAGGTAACAAAGAAAAAGAACTCATGACTGAAAAGTACAGCACTCTGAAAAAAGAAATTGAAGAGGATATAAGAAAAGGAAAAGATATCCCCTGCTCCTATGTACAAGAATTAACATAGTGAAAATGGCCATACTTCCACAACTGCTATACAGATTCAAAGCAATCTTGATTGAAATCCCAACAATATATTTCATGGAACTTAAGAAAACAACCCAAAAATTCATTTGTAACCAGAAGAGACCTAGAATAGCAAAAACCATTCCAGAGACTCATCAGTTGGTATCACAATTACCAACTTGAAACTATACTACAAAGCCACTATGATTAAAAACAGCATGGTACTGGCAAAGAAACAGACCTGAGGATCAGTGGAACAGATTGGAAGACACAAAAACAACTCCAGATATACTCAGCTACCTCATCTTTGTCAAAGGAGACAACCATCCTCACTGGAGGAAAGATAGCCTCTTTAATAAATTGTGTTGGAAAAACAGGATTTCAATCTACCAAAGATTAAAATTAAAACCTTATCTTTCACCATGAATTAAACTAACATCCAAGTGGATTAAAGATATAAGTATTAAAACAGAAACACTAAACTTGATGGAAGATTAGTTAGGCAGAACTCTCAAAGACATTGCCATAGGAAGAAACTTTATGAACAAATCCTCAGTTGCATGGGAACTAGCAAAAAGAATCAACAACTGGGATCTCATCTTATTAAAAAGCTTCTGCACTGTAAGAGAAACCACCAAGAAAGATATGGGACAACCCACAATGTGGGAAAAGATTTTTACCAGCTGCTTTTCAGCAAAACACTATTATCTAGAATATATAAAGAACTCAAAGAAATCTGACACCCCAAATACAAAGACCCAATTCAAAAATGAGCACCTGAAATGAACGGACATTTCTCAGACAAAGAAGTAGAAGCAGCAAATAAAATATATGAAAAAAATGGTCAACATCTCTGGTCTTTGGAGTGATGTAAATAAAAACAACACTGAGATTTCATCTCACCAAAGAAAGAATGTCTGCTATCAAGAAATCAACTAATAACAACAGGTGTCAGAGCTCTTGGGAGAAAGGAACCCTTCTCCATTGTTGGTGGGAGCGCAGACTGGTTCAACCACTGTGGAAATCAATATGAAGATACCTCAAAGAAATAGGATTAGAGGTTCCATTTGACCCACCTGTTCCTCCACTGAGTATCTTTCCAGAAGAATGAAAGGGATCGTACCACAGAGATATATGTGCACCAATGTTTATAGCGGCACAGTTTGTAACAGCTAAAACTTGGAAACAGCCCAATTGCCCATCAGGTAGAGACTGGGTAAAGAAGATGTGATTTTTCTATAAAATGGAGTACTACGCTGCCATAAAGAATGAAAAACTAGAGTCATTCATAGGAGAATGGATGCATATTGAGGCCATATACTTTTTTTTTTCTTTTTTGGCACTGGGGAACGAACTCAGGACCTTGCGCTCGTGAAGCAGGCAGCAAAACCACGGAGCTGAATCCCTGGCCATTGAGAACATACTCTTAAGTGAGTCAAATAAGACACACATGTGTAAATAATGAACAGTATCTCAGGTGTGAAAAACTAAAAGTGTAACTAAGATCCAAATTACATAGCTGATATTGTGAAATAGGAAGAAAAGATGTAGGGAAAGGAGGAAAGTTAGGGTAAAGGAAATAAGGGAAGAGAAAAAATATGAGAAAAGGAAAAAATGGAACCACATTCTTTGTAAATAGAGGAGGGTGGAGTGGGTGAAGTGAGGTCAGGGGTATGGGAAAAATGTGAACCATGGTCTGTCATGCAAAGGTACAATATCCCAATGATGAATGTAACTGTATTGTATACTAAAAAGTACCAGTAAACTCAATGAAAAAAAATGATGAAGAAATAAGATATTTTTATGACAAAGAACACCTGAGCAACTTCATGAATACTAAACAATCACTCCAAAATTATTAAACGATATCCTTGGAAAAGACAATGAGGTTCACAACCCATGAAACCCATCAGAATGAGTCCATCATGCAAGACAAGAAATTAAATGCAAAGATGGAGACACCAAGAACAGGAAAAAGTCATGGCAAGGATAAGTCAATAGATATCAGTTATAACCACCAATGTTAATGGTCTCAATGTAGCAACCAAAATAAATAGAATGGCAGAATGGGTCAAGAAGTAGGATCCCACAATATGCTGCATAAAAGAAACACTTTTATTCAAAAATAAACTCAAGAACTGAAAGTTACAGGGTGGAAAACTAAACATGATGCCACAGGAACCCCCCAAAAAGCATCTGTAGCTATCCTGTTTCCAGATAAAAGGGATTTTAAACCAACAGTAATTAAAAGAAACAAAAAAGTCCACTACAACCTTGTAAAGAAATCAGTCCAAGCGGAAGAGAGGACAGTCATAAATATAGATGATCCACAAACAACTGTGTTGAACTATGTAAAACAAATACTAATGGGCATGAAAAATCAAATAAGTACTAATACAATAGTGATGGGAGACTTCAATACCCTACTGACACAAATAGGTAGATCAACTTGAGAAAAAATTTACAACAAAGTACTAGAACTCAATGAAACACTTGAACAAATGAACTGAACAGATATTTATACAGTTTCCACCCCAGAAAATCAGAGTACACATTCTTCTCGGATGCACATAGTCATTCTCCAAAACAGTGCACAGACATTCTCATAGAACATGTTTCAGTAAATGCAAAAGAGTTCAAGTTATGCTCTGCATATTATCTAATCATAGTGTGATGAAATTGGAGATCAATAGCGAAGGGAACTACAAGAGTTTCAAAAACACATGGAAATTGAACAACACAATCCCAAACATCCAATGGGTCACAGATGACATTAGAGACATCAGAGAAGAAATCAATTTCTACAATTAAATGACAGTGCCAGTACAGCATATCAAAATCTGTGGACTCAATAAAAGCAGTCTTAAAAGGTAATTTTACAGCAGTGAATACTCATATTAGGAAAATAGAGCGAGCTCAAGTAAACAACCTAATACTGAAACACAAGCTCCTAAAAAAAGTACCAAATCTCATACAAGGGAAGAAATTGTGAAGATCAAAGCAGAAATCAATGTAATAGAAACTTAGAAAATGATACAAAAAAATCAATGAAGCAAAGAGTTGGTGCATCAACAGAACAAACAGTATTAACAAACCCTTAGCCAAATTTATGAAAATAAGAAAAGAAAAAGCCCAAATTCATGTAATTAGGAATGTAAATGGTAAAACTACAACAGACCAGGCAGAAATCCAGAGAATCATCGATACCTACCATGAGAAGCTGTACGCCAATGAGATGGAAAACAAAGGAATTGGACAGATTTCTAGATAAAATATGAATTACTAAAGTTGAATTAAAATACTTAAAAACTTAGAACAACCAATATCAATAAATGAAACTGAAAATATAATTAATAACTTACCAACAAAAAAGGCTGGATCCTGAAGTCTCCATTGCTGAATTCTACAGACATTTAAAGAAGAACTGTCACTCTATGGTGTAAACTCTTCAATGAAATTAAAAAGGAAACAGTACACCCCAATTAATACCTGGAAGCAAGCATCACCTTGATCCCCTAATCAGAAGATTACTCAAAAGAAAAAAAGTAATATAGGTCAATATCTCTAATGAACATAGACAGGAAAATCCTCAGTAATTAACTGGCAAACAGAATGCAGAACATCATCAAGTTTATACACTGTGATCAAGTGGGATTCATCCCAGAGATGCAGGGACATTTCAACATGCACAAATCAACAAATTTATAATACACTATATTAACAGGAATCATATGATCATCTCAATATATGCAGTAAATGCATTCAACAAAATCCAACACCCACTCATGGTTAAAAAAAAAAAAACCTAAAGAAAATTGGAATAAATGGTCTTTATCTCAACCTGAAAAAAGTCATCAAAAAAAAAACCTAAAGAAAATTGGAATAAATGGTCTTTATCTCAACCTGAAAAAAGTCATCCATGAAAACCAACAGTCAGTATCATCCTAAATGGTCAAAAATGAAATTCTTAACATTAAAATCAGCAAAAAGACAAGAATGTCCACACCTACCAATCCCCTGTAATATAATTCTGGAAACCTTAGCCACAGCAATTAGAGAAGAGAAAGAAATAAAAGGAAGAAAGACGAGAAATGAAGAAGTTAAATTGTCATTATTTGCAGATGACATCATATACTACATAGAAGATGCCAAGAACTTCACCAAGTCCTTTAGACTTAATAACCAAACTCAGTAGAGTAAGAGGCTAAAAGTTCAAGCAGCAAA
>NW_022974643.1:0-2883 GCF_012274545.1 Fukomys damarensis
ATTGAAAGGGGAGGAACTGAGTTTCAGGGGAGCTAGTTTTCTTGTGCCAGATGAGATGGAAAAGCCACTTGCCTAAAATAATGGCTGGGTCTAAAATTCATGCATCGATGTATACTCTGTTACCAAATCATAAAGAACATAAAGGAGACAAGACACTGCAGCTGCCCATTCCCAGAACTGCCTTGGAAGAGTTAAACAAAGATCAAACAATTTGGCTGTTCAATTTGAGGGCCAGTGATGAGATCAGTGGGAGTTCTGTAGGGAGAGTTAAGGATGTAAAGCTCTCCATAGCTTTAAAGTCCAAAGGAAGCTTTCTGGAGGTAGAAGGGCATTGACAGACTTGACTACCACTGGAATGAAAAAAACTGTGGTTTAAAAGTTTATTATAGCGTGCTATACTTAATAAACTACAAATGGATGGAGAGCTATGGTAAGTTAACAGGACGAACTGTCTCTGTCACACCCTGGAGGCAAGCTGTGCTGTGACCCTGTCCTATCCCAAAGGAAGACGGGGAAGGAGCTGGAAGTGTAAAGTCCACAGATGACTTAAACTACCCGGCTGTGCGAACAACGCATGGGAAAAACAGCCCGCTCCACACATCCTTCAATCATATTTTATAAACCAAGTTATCAGTCATTATCGGAATCCAATGAGTTACACACACACACACACACACACACACACACACACACACACCTTATATCGTTCTTGAATGCAGAAACAGGGAACTTGGACTCTAGAGGAGAACTAGATGCCGTGGCACATGATTTTACCCAGCAAAGTCAGTTTTCCAAGAACGTTGAACCAAGGGAGAAAGGAAGGAAGGAAATCTTCCAACGATGTAGCTATTTGTCTATTTGGTTGTTAGCATTGGAGAAAGAAATGGGAGAAAGAGGGCTTTTCAAATCATCTGCCTAAACTAGTGGGATTCTTCAGAGTGTATTTTATAGCATTTTATTCTATTTATGAATACTGTTATTCTGCAAGGGCTGTAGGGAGCAAAATATTAAATTATTATTATTCAAGACCCTTGGAAAGGATCCTAAGGTATGCTTGCAACTATAAAAATATTTTGCCAGTTTCACTGAAAACTCATTTACTGATCATCTAAAATAAGGTTGCTTTTAAAAATATTAAATGTTTTTCTGATTATAGAATATTAAAAATAGGGTGATATTCTGAAACAAATATTTTTACATACCACTATTTTACAAAATCATCATTTTAAAAATAATTTAGTCACATTTAAAAACTGAGATGACAAAACCATTTTAAGTCAGTATATGTAATCATTCATTTACTTAAAAAACAATAGCAAGCTGATGTGTGCTGTTACTTGGGACCATTCCCTTGGCAGATTTTGGGTGCCACGAGTATTATTTTTAGTCCATCTATGCAAAGCAAATCGAATACCTTAGTTCCTTTGCCTTTGTGTGGTATTACGCTTTCTTTGTTGTTTTCTGTGGTGACAAATACGTAATGTTTTTCTACCCAAGATCAAGACTTGGGTGAGGCAAATCCCATACTCACCTTGCGTGCAAACAGTAGAACTAGCAAGATACACAGGTCAGTGTGTTTCTTAAAGTGAAAATTTCACAATGAAAATGTAAATAAAGATAAGCTTTCACCTCGGACTTGACCTCACCCTAAGTCTGACTCTTCCAACATAGTGAGGAGGCAAATGAGTCCCCAACGAGGATGGCTTCCTCCCGGGGTGCATCCTCACTTTACATAAGCAAGACCACTGTGCACCTTTGTGCTTGGACAAATGTAGCCATCGGTATCACTTACCTTCATTGCACAGTGTAACCTGACTGGGACAGTGAATTATGTGGCCTGCCTCTCCATAGGAAATGTATGCTTAATTACTTTAGTATTACTAATAAGGGAGATGGGTAAGTACATTAACTTATTTCTGTTGCAGTATGATCCATACTGTTCTAAGTCAATGCTTCTCGTATTGACCTGTTATTTTTTTCAGCCAAATCTATTGAATTTTAAATGCACTCGACCATGGAAAATACAAATAAGGTAACAGAATTTATACTGTTGGGACTTTCCCAGAACAAGAAAATTAAAAGCCTGTGCTTTCTATTGCTCTTATTTTGTTACCTAGCTATTTGGATGGGGAATGCGCTCATAATGATTTCTATCACTCAAAGCCAGCTGATTGACCAGCCCATGTATTTCTTCCTTAACTACCTTGCCCTCTCAGATCTGTGCTACACTTCCACAGTGACACCTAAACTAGTCACAGACTTGCTGAAAGAAAGGAACACCATCTCTCACACTGGCTGCCTGGCTCAGCTCTTCGCCCTGCACTTCTTCAGGGGCATCGAGGTCTTCATCCTCACGGCGATCGCCTATGACTGCTACGTGGCCATCTGCAGGCCCCTGCACTATGCCGTCATCATGAGCAGGCCCAGGTGTACTGCGATGGTCGCTACATGCTGCTCAGGGGCATTTCTGCACTCCTTTGCCCAGGGCCTCCTCATTACCACCCTGCCTTTCTGTGGCCCCAGCAAAATGGACCACTGCTTCTGTGATGTGTTCCCTTTGCTGGAACTGGCCTGCACTGACACACACAGAGCCGGGATCCTCGTGGTGGCCAATTCAGGCGTGATGGGACTGGTGGTGTTTGTGGTTGTGATGCTGTCTTACGTGCTAATCTTGTGCACTGTCGGGGCCTGCTCTGCAGAGAGCCGCAGGAAAGCCCTTTCCACATGCAGCTCCCATGTGATGGTGGTGGTTTTGTTCTTCGTGCCTGTGCTCTTCATTTACATCAGACCAGCCGCCACCTTCCCAGAGGACAAAGTGTTTGCCCTGTTCTACACCATCATCGCTCCCATGTTCAACCCCCTGATCTACACCCTGCGGAACAG
>NW_022974644.1:0-2509 GCF_012274545.1 Fukomys damarensis
ACAATAAAATGTGTTAAATTTCCTAAGAACTATAATAAATTAAGGCAAAGAATAACAGCATTAGCATTTCAAATTCAGGAGCCGGGGATTTAGCTCAGCAGTTCGGTGGCCTGCCTTGCAAGAGCAATGAGCTGAGCTTGATCCCTGGTACCAAAAACAAACAAACAAACAAACAAAAAATTTCAAATTCATTTTAACTAGGCAAGCAATCTACTTCAAAATACAAATTTCCAACCTGATTACAACCTCAATCTTACCTACAGATATGCAAATTTAGGAGTAACTATTGCATGGGTCTATTTAAAAATATAATAATTTATTTTAGACCTGCAGTGTGCTCCTGCTCACATCAGCCTGCATCCAGCCATCTGAAAAGAAATGCTTAATGAGTCGGTCAACCTGCCCTCACCTAAGACTACAACCTGTGGAGAAATGAGTAGGGCATAGCTATGCAGTGAGCCTAATTAGCTGCAGATAGCTACCAGCAGACAAATGTACAATGGATAGGCACACAGTGAGCCTTCATTCCCATTGTATTACCTCCCACAGACCAGTGAGAATCTGGTAAGAGCACAGAGAGCACTCACTACTATTGTTCAGCATTCAGCAGATATATGATCACTGGTTAGGCACACGATGAGCCTGTCCTGCCTTGCTTGCATCCGGTGTACCAGTTATGGAATGGTTAGCAATCCAGTGAGCACCTCCTCACCCCGTTAGCTATATATTGATGCTGTGAGGATTGGTGAGACAAGCAGCGTGCTTGCCCTGGTTCTGAGCTGCACCCAGTGAAAGGTTTCATACTGGGTATGTGTGCAAACATCACTGCCTCAATCCAAAAGGCATACTAGGGTGTACAGAATACTTTAAAGCCATGCAACAATGCTGAACTCACTACAGTTTTACACAGGGGTCCCATGAAGATCATATGGCCACACTGTGAACCCACCTTTGTCCCTGCCTGCAACCAGTGGACAAATGAGCAGGGCATAGCCACTGAGTAAGAATGCCCTTCCCTTAGACATCATATAGCAGAAGGTTCAAGCAGCCAATAAACAAGCAGTGAGCCTGCAGTCATTCTTAGCTGCCACCAACAGAATGAATAGAACCACTTAACAGTGAGTAGAGCCCTCAATCATATCCTTCCACATGTAGGACACTTTTTGGACTAGTTAGCAGCACAGGAAGCAAGCCCTCACT
This sequence comes from Fukomys damarensis, assembly GCF_012274545.1. Classification (NCBI taxonomy): domain Eukaryota; kingdom Metazoa; phylum Chordata; class Mammalia; order Rodentia; family Bathyergidae; genus Fukomys; species Fukomys damarensis. Next base: position 1,201 of record NW_022974644.1, read on the forward strand.
ACTGTCTCAGCCAGGAATAGAGTTTTAGAATATTTCACAATGCATTGAGACTGTCCTCACTGGCAGACAAGCAGAAGGTTTGAGAAGGCCAGTCAGACACACAATGAGCTCATACAGACCTGGCTTCAGTACAGTGGAATATTTAAGACTGGTGAGGCATTCAGTGAACACACACTCAAACAAACAATCATACAGAGGTCTGAGAGTCATTGCAAAATATGCAGGGAGCCTGAACATCTGTAGCCAAGAGCCAGGGCCACTATGTGAACTGGTGAGCTATGCATTGAGCCTGCCCTCATCCCAGGATGGAACAGGTGGTCATTGGGTTCTACCAAGAATTGCAGACATGTCAGACTCATAACATATTGAAGGCAGGAGAAACTTGAGGAACAGATAGCCACACAATGTGACTGCCAGACACCTGGACTTGAAGTACTCGGGGGTTGATCACCAGTTTGCAACTAAGAGACCTGCGCTCATACAGCTGGCATGGAGTGAAACATTTAGTACCTTTTAGACGCATTGAGAGAACCATCTGTTGTCGGCCTCCTTCCAGTGCAACTTTGAGCTGCAGACTACTAAGAAGTGAGTTCACTCTCATCCCATGTTACATCCAGGAAGCTGTTTAGAACAATTATTCATGCAGACTTCTCGTGCTCTCCACAACATGCATAAAGCTGTCTGAAAAGGAATGGTTATTGAGTCCATAAGAAAACCATCACTAGGAACAGACACCTATTGAAAAATGAGCATGGCATAGCCATGCATTGATACCACCAGCGACGCAGCCTGAAAAAGGCCGCCATTGAGCAAGGGATCACCACACTATAAGTATGCATTTCCACTACCTGCCTCCCGCAAAATGGCTAGCATGGTTTAGCAGCACAAAGAGCCCTCACTCATACCACCCCGCATGAAGCACAACTTGCTCCATCTAGCCAGCAGAAAGATGAGCAGCAGATCATCCAAGGTGGCCTCCAGCAGACTGTCCTGCAGTGTGCGTAAACTCACCCAGCCTGAGGACAACCCTCTGAAAAGGAATGGTTCATGAGTCAGTCAGCCTGCCATCGCTTCAGATTACAACCTGTGGAGAAATGAGCGGGGCCTAGCCATGCAGTCAGCCTGTGTTGCCAATGATAGCAACCAGCAAACAAAAATACAATGGAGAGCCATGCAGTGAGCCTGCATGCCCACTGTTTTGACTCCGAAAGACCACTTAGGTCATTTAATAGCACAGAGAGCTCTCACTCCTACTCTGCTGCATTCACCTGATCTTTAGTGAATCATTAGGCACATGCTGAAACTGCCC
>NW_022974645.1:0-24126 GCF_012274545.1 Fukomys damarensis
ACAGTATGCCAAGTGAAACAAACCAGTCACAAATCGACAAACATTATATGCTTCCACACATGGGAAGAATTGAGAGCAGAAAAATCCAGAGACAAAAAGTGGGATGATGGCTGCCAAGGACTTTATGGAGGAAGGAGTGAGGAATTATTATTTCCTAAAATACAGAATCTCAGTTTTGCATCAGAAAAAGAGTTCTGAAGAGAGGTGGTGGTGATGGTTATATAACAATGTGAATGTACTTAATGCCACACTTAAAATGCATTAAGATGGTAAAGTTTGTGCTATGTATATTTTCGCACAATTAAAAATAATTTTAAAAGAAATGATTTATTGAGCCAAGAAAAGACAGGGAAGGAGCTTAAATGCATATTGCTAAGCACAAAACAAGCAGTCTGAAAATGCTACAAACTATGGTCCCAACTTTGCAACATTCTGGAAAAGATAGTAAAAAGACCAGCAGTTTCGGGGAGCAAGGCAGGAGTAAATATCTGAAGCACAGGGGACTTTGAGAAAGTGAAACTATTCTATATGATACTGTCATGGTGGGTGTCTTAGTTACTTTTCTCATTGCTGATACAAAATACCTCGCACCCAAAGTTAAAGGAGGAAAGGTTTATCTGGCTCACAGTTTGTAGAGGTTTCAGCCCATAGTCCACTGGCTCCAAGGCAGGGTGGCATGGCAGAGGTGCGTCACAGAGGAGAAACAGTTCATGGTGGGCAGAAAGCAGCAAGGAAGCAAAGCAGCAAAGTAACAAGTCAGCAGCAGCAGCAGCCTACATCTCCCTTTTATCTCTTCCAGGCTACTTGCCCTTTGAGTGGTGCCACCACATCCAGGAGGCCTTCCCATTATCCACACCCAGAACTACTCCAAACCAATCGGACTATTTAGTAATCACATTCCCTTAGTCCCAGCATATTTAACCCAATGTCACACATTCTAGATCCAGCCCCTCTGAAAATCCCCATCTATGACCACATAAGGCTTTGAGAGGACATCTAGACACAGCCATAACAGTGGGTACATGACATTACATAGTTATCAAAAGCCATGGGATGTGAAACACAGAGAGTAGATCCTAATGTAAACTATGTAATTTAATTAATAATGTATCAATATTTATTCCTCAGTTACAACAACTGTGGTATACTGGTGCTAAAGGTTAAAAGCTGGGAAAATGGCTGATTGGGAAATGAGTTGGGGCTGGGGGTAGCTTACTGCACTTTGACCCTGCAGCCCCACAAGAGGAATCCTGTAAATGGAGCTCACAAAAGTTCTCCCATCTCTGGGCAAAGTCCCAATCACCATTGTTTTATTGGTCACTAAAAGCTACTCCTGCCTCTTCGGTGTGTTTGCCTTGTGTTCCTAGCTGCCTCTACTTCTCTGGTTCCCCAGCTTGGGCTCACCTCACCTGGAATCTGGCTGGACCCTCCCTTCGCCATGGTGGTTCCTGCTGATGTGACTATGGCCCCTGACAATGCTCTTGGTTTGAGAGGACACCAGGAATACACCGATCCCAGAGCCTGGAAGGGGCAGTCCTGACCTCCCAGTTTCTCACTGCAGTCGTTTTGGACCTTTCAGTTAGGTTTTAGCTCTCCCATGCCCTTTTGCATGTCCAAGGAATCTAACAGAAATTACCCTGAGGACTGAAAAAGATGCTACATGAGTGACCCTCCCCCTCCACAAAAACCACACTCAAGAGCCACATATAGTGGCACAGCCTTTAATTGCAGCAATCTGAGAGCTAAAGAAGGAGGTCCGGGAATTAGCTCAGTGGTTCCGGCACCTGCCTCACACGCACAAGGACCCGAGTTTGATCCCTGGTACCAATAAATAAATAAAAATAGTGAGAGCTAAAGAAGGAAGATCACAAGTTTGAGCCCAGCCTGGGACAACTTAGTGACATTACAAAATTCTGTCTAAGGATAAAACTCACAACAAAAGTACTGCGTTCAATCTTCAGTACACACACACACATACACACACACACATATTCAAAATATTCCTTTGTGCTGGAATTAAGTCAATGATCTTACAAGGTTCTATGCCTTGTATCTCTCTTACCTCTGAGGTCTTCCTGACCCCCAGGAATGCCACCAAGAATGTTACATTCTGAGGTCCCACTGACAAAGTCTTGGGTACCTCACAGCAAGCCATTCAAAGACCTTGAAGCTGTTTCTCCCATGGGATAACTGTCCATCAATGAATTCAAGTCTGCAAGAAAGAGTCCAAAGAGTTTCAGGATTCCCCAGAGGTAGGGTCCCCAATAGTAGACGCTGACAACACTCAAAATTCCACAGAAAAATGAGAAAATAAAGATGAAACAGTGATATTAGTAATTTTCACAAAGCCAAGTTTACTAAACTTAACATTGTCTTTCATTGATTATAGATTCCTTCTGTGAGGGGAGGGCAAAAATTGAAGTCAATTTTTAAATGAAATGCTAATGATAAAACACAAAAGGCCAGATATGGCTAAAGAAAAAGCAAGCATATTTTTCTGCCATTAAAAAAAAAAGCCAAAAGTCTGATATTCATTGTACAGATGACAGCAGAGATTATTTCTTCTTCCAAGGACATGTAGGAAGAGATGGGATGCTTGAAGTCACCACCTAATCCAGGAACTGGACACAACCCTGAGGCTCCACCACCTCCCTGTCACTCCAAACCTCCTGCTAGAGCTCCTGAGCAACCCACATGCTTTTCGGTGTTGCTCTTCTCCTCGAGTTGATGGCTAAACCCAGGCAACAGAAGGGAGGAGGTGGGGACCCACAAGACTGAATCATTCATCTACTGAAGAGTCAGATCCTTCAAATCAAGAGGATTTTACAGCCCATCCCACGGTCCACCCAGTGAGAGCCTCACATAACAGACTGAAATCCCAGATCGAATCGTCTCCTTAATAGAAACAGATTTTAAGAGTCAAACCTGGCAACCTGCAGGCTTCAGTGGGGCTTTAAAGACCATAGCTTTATGGGGTTCATACATCCCTTTGGAGCTAAAAGGAGAAGAGCAAACTAGCAGCATTTTCCAGGAAGACCACTCCACAGGGCTTGAGGGGATGAACACTCACTCAAACTGGAAGTCAGTATTCTATTGCTTCACAAACATCTCCTGTGAGATTCAATTTCTTTCTTTTTTTCTCCCAATCCAAAAAAATGGGATAGCTCCATTATTAGTCAGTCACTCAGCCAAGATTTATTATAAAAATTGACAACAAGGATTGTTGGCTTGTTTAACATGAGAGCAAATGCCTTTACCCACATCCATTTTCTAATTAGGTTCATTATTACTCTCTGGCTTTGTAGCATGAGTCATCCAGTGAACTTGAATCACTTTCCTGGGATTCTTCAAAAGGGAAGAGAGGCTGCTATTAGTTAGCATGGTCATTTTAGAGACAGAGAATTCAGTTTCTCAGTGAACTAACGGGCCATCTGGAAAAAAAATTCCAATTGGCCAACATTACAACACTTTTATTGCCAACAAACTATACTGTCCCTTAAGGTAAAGCCCCTAATTTTAAAAAATCTATGATCTTAGAGTAAATACAACCCTTCATCATCTAAGATTCTATATCATACAAATGTTTAAATAAGTCCTGTAAAGCCCAGAGTAAATCCACTTTTACACTTTCTTATATATTGTGCTTCCATGTAATATTTCATGGAAAAGTACATTCTTTTTTACTATATTTGCAAATAATTCATAAGTATGAGAACATTTTATAGAATATAAGATCCAAATGTATAGATTTTTCTACCATCGACATACAGAGCGAAGTGTGCCCATTCTCCAATGCCCATTTTACAGATGAGGAAATGTAGAGTAGGCTCACACATTTAGCAGTATCTGAGCTTGACTAAGCCTGTGATTTTCCCCCTTTGCTAGGTTCTCTGACCTTTCTCAGCCAATGCATGTGGCTGGCTCCCTCAGAAAATTCAACTCTACTATCTCATTTCTCCAACCTTAGGACCCCAATAGAGGTCAAGATTGGAAAGTTTAGCTCGTGCTGCTGTGAATAGTATTATCATACCAACTGTCAGATGTAGGTTTTCAAATTGTTTTTTTAAATGTACTGTTATTTTTCTGGAGTAACACTTGACTACTTTTGAAAAACAGATTCCTGATTCCATCAATGGCAACCAAGTTCCACCTGGTGTTTATTAGCCATGATGAGAAAGAAAAATAGCTCCAAGTTCTGATCCTGCAAAGCGTTTTATTTGGTCTGCATTTCATTTTCCTTTGCTTCATCAGCAAGAGTCCATATGGATGCACAGATAACTTGAAAAATGATTGTCATCTTTCTCGGTAAGTCTGATGAGAAGCCCTATTTTTAACTCCAATCTAAAATACATTAGGGAAGCCATCTAGTGTTCTGAAGTTGGCATTTAGGAGTTCTATAGAACATCCCTCCTCCCTAGATTTGATTTACCATCTGTGTGCATTTTCAGTGTTCCGAAGCATCAACACAGGGTATACATTTCATTTGAGGAAAAAATAAGTTTAAAAACTAAGAGCTCATTAAGCTGCGTTGCCACTAATTCCCTGGTGTTTGGAGCAAGGCACTCAGCTCCCTAGTGAAGGCCAGTTCCTCCTTTGGCCCTGGGCACAGCACAGTCTGTAAACAGTTGGTCAATTTGAAGTAGCTACATGGCATGATCAGAAGAGTCCCAAACGAGAATCCTATATTGTAATTAGTTATTTTTTTCTAACCTCAAAATAGATCCAAGCTTGGCTACTGGCTGTACAAGTAACACGCTACTTGCTGAAATTTTAGGAGCATCAGGAAAAGCCCCAGGAACTTTTCTTCCACCTTCTGCTTTCTGCTTGCTAATTTTATAATAGCTTTATTATAATTGATATCAAATAAACTGCCTATTTTTAATAAGCCTTCTGATCCCATGAGTTCTGGCATATGCACACACACGAAACCATCACCGCAATCAAGATAATGAGCTTTCCTTTCATCGCCCTCAAAAGCTTCACCATGCTCCCTCATAATCCATCTCTCATCCTCCTCCCCATCCCCAGGGAATCGCTGCTCTGCTTTTATCAATATGGATTTGTTTGCATTTCCAGAATTTTATAAAAATGGTATCATATAACATGCACTCTTTTGGGGTGGAAAGGAGTCAGGTTTCTTCCATCAGCATAATGACTTTTAAATTCTTCCCTGCTGTTACATGTGGCAATATTTCATTTTCTTTATAGGAAGGTAGAATTCCACCATAGGGCTGTGCCACAATGTATTGGTCCATTCACCTTTTGATGGACACATGGGCTGTTTCCAGGACTTGAGGATTGCAAGTAAAGGATTACAAGCTTTGAGGTACTTTTGACAAGTTTTTGTATAGACACTTATATTGCTCTGAAGTAATCCCCAGGAATGTGATTACTGGTTTTCATGACTGGTGTATGCATAAAATTTTAAGAAGCTATTTTTTTTTCCAAAGTGATTGCCACATTTCCTAACCAGCCAAAAATGCACAAGAGTTCCTGTGGCTCCAATTCCTCACCAACACTTGACACTTTCAGTATTTGGATTATAGTAATTTCACAGATATACAATTGTATCTCATTAAGATTTTAAGTTGGGTTGCATTAATGACTATGAAGATCAGGATCTTTTCATATGCTTATTTACCATCTGCAAGTCTATTTTTGGTGAAGTGTCTGTTCAAATCTTGTGTCCATTTTTATTGAATTTTTAAAATCCCTTATTGTTGAATTGTGAGAATTCTTTATATATCCTAGATGCAAATCTTTGCCAGAAATATGTGTTGCAAATGTGTTCTTCCAGTCTACTACTTATCTCTTCATTTTATTAATAGTATCTTTTGAAAAGCAAAAGATTCTCATTTTGCTTGCAAATTTATTGACATTTTCTTTTGAAATTCATGGTTTTTGCGTCTTTTTCAAGAAAACTATGCCAAAGTCACTAAAATTATCTCATATTTCCTTCCAAAGGTTAATAGTGTTAGCTTGTTAAATTAAAAAAGAACCCATTATCTGGAGGTTTTGTCCATACTTTCAGTTCTTATATAATGAACTACAATCTGACTTAATATGTACACAAATTGAAACCTAACCTAGGAGTATGACAGACAGCCAAGTTTCAACCAATCACAAGCAGACGGTTCATTACACCATGCCCAAAAGAGGAAAATGTTTTATCATGATTACTTAGCATTAGCCAATCAGGTGATTGCTCTACTTTGCTTCTGTCATTGTCCTACAGAAGGTTATTGCTCACATTGTCAGGTGGAACTCTCTGAACACTTTTTTTTTCTGACTGTTGCCCAATTCATGGACCATCTTTTGCTCAAAAGACTCCTGCTAAATTTAATTTGCCTAAAGTTTTTATTCTAGTAAGCTCTTCAATGTATGCTTATGATCCACTTAAAATTGGGATTTCTATATGCTGTGAAATAGGAGTTGCTGATTTTTTTTTTCACAGCAAGTCATGGTGGGCTTAACTACAGGGGTGCACTCTGAGAAGCACATCATTAGACAAGTTTGTCATTGCAGACGCATAGAAAGAATGGTTTATACAATGTTAGATGGTATGGACCAATCATGGCATGGCTTCTCAAAATACTAAGTGCTGCCTCAATTCACAAACTCAATTCTCTCCACAATTCTGATCACAAACTGAACTGGACAAGAACAAAATAAATTTTAACAAATTCAAAAGAATTGAAATCATGCAACACAAATTCACAGACTGTACTGAAGTTAAACTAGAAGTCACTAAGAACATCTGAAAGTCCACCACTTGGAAACAAAGCCACACATTTTAGAATAAAATGGGCTATCTTGTTAAAGTGTTGTACACATATGAAAAGAAAATCTTCTGTCCTGCTGTTGAGTAAAGTGTCAGAACACTTACAGATAAATGTTAATTAGATGAATCAGTTGGTCATTTTCAAGTATTCTGTATTTTTACTAATTTTCTGACAACTTGACCTATCGAGAAAGAAGTGTCCAATCTCCAACTGTAATTGTGGAATTGTCCATTTCTCCTTTGGTTATGTCAGTGTCTGCTCGTGTATTTTGAGTCCTTCTTATTATGAACGTAACACACTTAAGATTATGAACTGACTTTTTTTTTCCAAGTACAGGGGACTGAACCCAGAGCCTTCCCACTGAGCTACATCCCCAGCCTTTTTTTACTTTTTATGTTGATAAGGGTCTTGCCAAACAGCTAAGTTGCCCAAGCAAAACTGGAACATGTGTTCCTCCTGCCTCAGCCAGTATTGTGATTACAGGCATGTGCCACTGCGCTTGGCCGTGATCTGGCATCTTTATTATGATGAAGTGACCCTCTTAATCCCTTTGAATATTATTGACTGAAACCTTTGCCTGATTGTAACACAGTCACTTCACCTTTTTCTTATTGCTGTTGATGTCTGTTTTCCTTTTAACCTGCTTGGGTAGCGGGCATCCTATAACTAGATTGTTTAATTATGGGGACAACCTTTGCCTTGTACTTATTGAGATGGTAAGACCATTTCATTCAATCTGATTATCGATATGATTTGATTTAAATCTACTACAATATCTTTTTTTAATCCTACTGAGTTTACTCATTCTTTTTAAGTATACAGTACAGTTACATTCATCATTGGGATTTTGTACCTTTACGTGACAGGTCTTGGTTCTCATTTTTCCCCCATACCCCTGCCCTCCCACTCTCCCCTATTTACAAAGACTTTGTTTCCATTTTTTCCTTTTGTCATCTACTACAATATCTTGATACTTCTTTTCTATTGTTCATTTTCTAGGGTTTTCCCTGCATTTTTCTTTTTCTGTCTGTTTTTTAATTAGTTGGGTTTTTATTACTTCATCCTTGTAATTTCCTTATTAACATATGCTTCATTTTGTTTTCTCAGTGATTGCCTTAGAGTTTACATCTTTAACTTATCACAGTTTACATTACAGTAATGTATCGTTTAGTCTAAAGTGAGAGGGTCTTCAACGATATACTTCTACTTCTCCCTGCTGGCCTTTGTTCTACTTTTATTATGTCTTACTTCTATTTATTCTGAGTTCCTTTAAATTAGGGCTATGATTCTTGTCACTAAACATTTCTCTGAGCTTACACTCACTTTCGTATAAATGAAACTGTACAGGTGTTGATGAAGAAGGGGAACAGGAAGAAAGTCTGGGTGTATTACATGAATCAGTAGCACCAACAGACAAAACAAGACCAAAAGAGACTTTTGCCAATTTAAACTTTCAGGAAGCCCAGCCAGAGACTGATGGTCTGAGAGTTCTCGTTCACTTTCCTACCACACTGCCTGTATTTAAAATGCCGAACAGTACACTTAGAGCAATAATCCTTGCACTTTAAAGCCATAAGCATTAGGCAAGATGGAGAGAATGTAAGATTATAGCTTTACTGTAGATATAACTAGTTAGTTTAGAAATCAGCTAATTCCCAAAAGCAGCCAAACCATTGTCTACCACCACACTGAAAAAACAAGTGGCTCATTGAATATGCACCCTTTTTTCCACTTTTTCAAATGTGTTGAATGTCACGTGAGCTTGTTACTTTCTCAGAGACCAAATTTATAGTGAGAATATAGCAAAGTTAAGAATAAAGGAGGTCATTTACCAAACATTGTGCTATAAATTGTTTTTTAATCAGAAAATTTAAAAATAATCTCCTTTGGCTATTGAAGTTATTTTGCTGTAAAAATCTGCAAAAGGATTCAATAAATGTGAAACTGACCTCTCTCTTACCACCCCATATACCGACCCCTATTCGTCCATCTGCCCGAACTCCAAAACACAGACAGAAAAAGATTGTAAATCTACCAACTCAAGGGTCTTGACAAGACTTCAATAGCCATAGGTTCTAGGCTTAAGGATGAACATTACTAAATCCTGATGACATCTTAACACTGTACGAAACATTTTTGGCATAAAGGAGCCACCATAAGTAGAAATTCTTGGGGATATTTTTCTGTAAAAATATTTGCCATTGATTTGGAGAAGATACATCTACATGCCTTTTCTGTCTCCCCTTGGTCGAGGCAGGCTTCTGACAGCCATACAGTGCAGAAATAACAATGGATCTTATCACCTGACTCAAAGTAACTGATCAAACTCTTGCATCAAGAATCTGAAACTGGCAGAAGGATAATAACAACCAAGGGTTGATAGATGTACAGATTCAGTGTTTCCACAGAATGAACCTCTAAGAGAAATTCAGAAATCTGTAGGATGTTTAACTGTTTTGATGTTTTCATTCTAAGGTGTCATTAACAGTACTTTAAACATGACTTCTGAGTTCATAAACTCTATGTGTGCCTATCATTAACTCTTGCAAAGGGCTGGTAGTTTTAACTATGTTCCACTCCACAATAATTACATATTTTTACAGTAATGAGTTACTTATCAGTCTTTGGAAAATTCTTAAAAAGGCTTTTGAGGGGAAATCTGAGAGATTTGTGCATGATAATTAAATGACGTTTTGGTCTTTGAGGATATTTTATATGTAAATTTAGTCTCTCTGAAAGCCAGGTGTAAGTTACATTCTAACACTATCATAATCCTAATGATCACCCAAAATTTGAGAATATATAATTACTGTAGGGGCTCCATTCTAATTCTGTGTGAATATTGATCTGTAAAAATCTGTCAGAATTGAGTTTCCACAGCTTGAAGAGATGAAGTAGGAAATCTTACTTGAGTCTAAGGCCAGAGAGAAATTTCTCCCTAGTGTTACTGATAGATGTCCCAATCTGTCTTTGGATCAAGCAGACAAGTTTCAAATTTATTCATAGAACACATTTCACACCTCCTCTGTGTCATAAGTTTAATATGCTTCCTACACCATATTGTATCAAAACGCACAACTGAAATTAGTTCTGGTATAAATTGTTTTAAAATAACAAAATTCTGAAATAAGATTAGTACTCCCTTGGGCACTGTTCATTCGGAAAGATGTTGGTGAAAGCTTTTCATTTCTTGTTGAAGCTAATTTGCAAAGAAAAGAATTACTATCATACTGTTTTCTGGTATCTCGGCTGCTGTCTTTCAAAAGATGGTGTCTCCCCTCTGCCCCTCCCCCTTTAAAGCTCACTGCAATTCAATACAATGTACCAGGCCCAAAACCCATGTGGTTTTTCCTTTTTTCAAGATTCACATTGGTGTTCCTATAAAGAAAAATCCACTTGGTTTTTATCATTGGAGATGTATTCTGTATTCCTAGCAGTTTTCTCACACCAATTATCTCAATGTGATTAGAGCTGAGGGCTGCTCTAAAAGCAGGGACTGGTGCCGAGCAGGCCAAACCAACAGCTGTTCACTGTTCCCCGTTCCCCAGGGAAAGGCAGCCGAGACACTAAGAGGAGCTGTCCCCACCATCCTCAGGAAGTGTGGAAATACTTTATGATTTCAAATGAAAAATATTATTATTTTAAATACACTACCTATATACTTTCCAGGACATTTAACTTTTATATTGAGATGGCGGTGCTGACCCATCATCAGTAGGAAATTCCCAGAATTGCTCTGCTAGTGAGAACAATTTAGGTCCTCTTCTTTCTCCTAATCCTGCATTTATTAGCGATGTCCACGGAGCACAGCTTTCTCACAGCAATGCTAAGTGGACTGTGTGGTAACTAAATTAGCCACGGAGGTCATGTTAGTATGCGAGTCACCTAAGTTACCAAACTGAGAGTCTATTTCAGGCAGTTCTCCCTCAGGTGCCATGGAGACGCCTCATTGAACGGGCTTAGTCCAGACAGAATAGAGCTCTTGGAAGAACAGTAAAGTCCAGGGGTCGGGCTAGTTTCAGATGCAACAGATCCTGTGACTAAAAACATCAGGGCCTTCCTCTGTGTCTCAGAACTGATCTCCAGGATGGCCTCACTCGCAGTTTTGTCCATGCTCTGATTCCAGATGCTTCGGGCCCACCTGGGCCAGTTAGCAGCCCCAGTGAAGAGAAAGTGTCCCTTTCCCAGGAATTGGGCAGAGGACGCTCTCGTGTTCATCCATCAGTTTGTGGCAGTGGCCAGGGGACAGAAATGGTAACTGGCTGGAGAAGGTTGCATGCCCACCCCTGGCTTTGGCAGATGAGGGTATAAATGAGAGGACTGCAGGAATGGAGAAAGGTGGAAGGTTATTTCCACAAGGAAAAGCTGAGAGCTGCTCTAAAAGCAGGGACTGGTGCCTGGCAGGCCAAACCAACAGCTGTTCACTGTTCCCCGTTCCCCAGGGAAAGGCAGCCGAGACACTAAGAGGAGCTGTCCCCACCGTCCTCAGGAAGCTGTAGGGCCCCAGGTTGGTACAAAAAGACGCACACAAAGCCCTCCCAATGGCAGAAAGCTCACGTGGCAAGCTGAGAGCTGCTCTAAAAGCAGGGACTGGTGCCTGGCAGGCCAAACCAACAGCTGTTCACTGTTCCCCGTTCCCCAGGGAAAGGCAGCCGAGACACTAAGAGGAGCTGTCCCCACCGTCCTCAGGAAGCTGTAGGGCCCCAGGTTGGTACAAAAAGACGCACACAAAGCCCTCCCAATGGCAGAAAGCTCACGTGGCTTTCCATGTGAGGGCGACGTGTTCACTTCCATTCTGCTATCATTTAGAGAACTGACTTTGGGAAAGTTGACTGTTCCCGGCCCATTTCCTCACTAGTTAATAACACTCCATGGACGGGGCTGCAGCCAGGACAGCCCCACAGTTAATATCGACAGTACAATTGAGACTACAAGCCACTCCCTCCACTCACCTGAACCTGAGCAATGCTCCAGGGCCAACCCCTCTACCCCAGACCTGAGGCTTACACTACATGGAGGCAGAGAAAAGCAAAGCGAAGACCTCTAAGCCTGCTTTGGAAAATTCCAAAATTCCAAACCAGGAGGCATGCGCACCATGCTGACCGCCGGGACCTGCGGTAACCTTTCTTCACCTGGAGCTCATGGAAGGTTCAGGTGTACTCTTTGCATCTCTTACATCCGATTCCTACAGTGAATTATGGGAAAGAGCAGGTGCAGCAGATGCCGCTGACATGACTCAGCATCCTGTCAGTCAAGTTCTGGACCCCATCACCCACAGTAACACAGTTACCCTCAATGCAAAATGCCCCAGCCTAAAGTTTTTCAGACTTAAAACACAAGAGTTCACTAATTTATGGCCCTATAAGCATCGGGATAACTTCAGAGCCATCAAGTTGAATATATGCCCCAACCCCACTCATAGACACAATGGAATGCTACTGGGCCTTTAGAAAAAGAAGAAGGAAATCCTGTCATTTGCAGCAATATGGATCTACCCAGAGGAAAGAAACCAGGCATGGAAGGCAAATATGAATAATCTCACTCATGCATGGAATTAAGAGTCAAATTCATAAAGCAGGGAATAAAATAGTGACTACCGGGGGCTGGGAGCAATGGGTAGATGTTGGTCAAAGCATAAAATTTCAGTTAGATGGAGAGATAAGTCCTGGAGGTGTATTGAACAGCGTGATGATACAGTAAATAATAATAGTCAACCTCTTGTATCCAGGGGGGCATTTGTTTTCAGGACACTCGAAGGATACCAAAATCCACAAATGCCCATGTTCTTTACCCAAAACGGCATGATACTTGTACCTAATCTACATTCACCCTCTTGCATGCTTTAAACTGTCTCTAGATTACTTATGGTACCTAAACCAATGTAAATGCCACGTGAACAATGGCCATACTGTATTGTTTAGGGGAATCATAACAGATAAAGGGTCTACGCATATTCAGTATGGACAAAGCCATTTTAGGACTAATTACCTTTCTGACTCCCAATCCATGGGAGTGGAACCTTGGGGTTTAGGGGTCGTAACACCATTGTGATGTGAAAATTGCTAAGAGGCTGGCTCTTAAATGTCCACACCACAAAAAAGTCTGTGAGGTGATATACGTTAATAAGCTTGATTTAGTCATTGCCCGGTGTATGCAAGTACCAGGATATCAAGCTGCACACTGTCAATATATGCAATTTTACCTTGTAAATGATACCTTAATAGAGCTCGGGAAAATATGATAAAATTAAAAGGGATACTTCTTAATAGTAATATCCTTTCAGATGCACCCACTTAGATATGCTCTCTGGAATCATTTCTCTGGCCCGTGTGGATTCATGTCGACCATGTGCACATTAAAACCATGGAAGTCTGTCCTAGAAAGCCGGTCTGGCACTCTTGTCAATTTACTTCCCCATGTGTCGCATATGCTGTATACATTCTTACTGGTTTTCCCTCCCTTGCTCAAATATATCCTTGTAAAATTCCCCGCCCCATTAAGATTAGTACATTTAAAGCAAACGATACAATTACATTTATCCTTGGGATCTTGGACCTTTACATGACAGGTCTTGGTTCTTATGTTTTCCCCATTCCTCTGCGCTCCCCTCACCCGCTTCACCCTTCCCTATTTACAAAGACTTTGTTTCCAGTTTTTCCTTTTTCACATTTTTTTCTTTTCCCTTATTTCCTTTCCCCTCCCCTTCCCACTTCCCCTTTGGCCATTTTCTTCCTATTTCACACTATCAATTATACCATTTGAACCTTATTTACACTTTCAGTTTTTCACAGGAGAGAAACGATTCAGTATTTACTCGTGTGTCCTATTTATTTCACTTGAGTATAGCCTCAATGTGCATCCATTTAGTTATAAATGTCTCTAGTTTCTTATTCTTTTTTTGTTTGCTTGTTTTTTGTTTCTGGTACCAGAGATCGAACTCTGGAACTTGTGCTGGCAAGGCAGGCAGTGGAACCACTAAACTAAATCCCTGGTCCCTAGTTTCTCATTCTTTATGGCTGAGTAGTATTCCATTTTATGGGGGGGGGACCACATCTTCTTTATTCAGTCTCCAGTTGATGGGCATTTGAGTTGTTTCCAAGTTTTAGCTACTACAAATTGTGCCACTCTAAGCAGGGGTGCATATATATATCATTGTTATATGATTCTTTTAATTCTTTTGGAAAGATACCCAGCAAAGGAATACCTCGGTCAAATGGGACCTCTAATCCTAGTTCTAGGAGGTATCTCCACATTGATTTCCACAGTGGTCACACCAGTCTGCACTCCCACCAACAGTGGAGCAGGGTTTCTTTCTCCCCACATCCCTGCCAGCATTTGTTCTTGGTTGATTTCCTGATAGCAGCCATTCTTTCTGGGGTAAGGTAAAATCTCAGTGTTGTTTTCATCTGCATCTCTTGAATGACCAGTGATATTAAACATTTTTTCATATATTTATTTGCTACTTTTACTTTTTGTCTGAGAAGCATCTGTTCATTTCAGATGCCCATTTTTGAATTGGGTCTTTGTATTTGGGGGATCTGATTTTTTTCAGTTCATTATATATTCTGGATAGTAGTTCTTTGTCTGAGGAGTAGCTGGTAAAAATTTTTTCCCACATTATAGGTTGTCTCAGCTCTGTTGCTGGTTTCTCTTGCACTGCAAAAACATTTTAATACAATGAGATATCAGTTGTTGATTCTTTGTGCAAGTTTTTGTGCTGCTGAGGATTTGTTCACAGTCTTTTTCTATGCCAACGTCTTCAAGAGTTCTAACTTATTTTCAGTAAGTTTACTGTTTCTGTTTTAATATTTAGATCTTCAATCCACTTGAATTTTAATTTAGTGACCAGTAAAAGATAGGGATCTCGTTTTAATTTTTGGCAGGTTGAAATCCAGTTTTTCCAACACCATATATTAAAGAGGCTGTCTTTCCTCCAGTGAGGATGGTGGGCTTCTTTGTCAAAGATGAGGTAGCTGGGCATGGTGGCACATGCCTTTAATCCCAGCACTCAGGAGGCTGAGGCAGGAGGATTGCTGTGAGTTCAAGACCAGCCTGGGCTGCATGTGAGTTCCAGGTCAGTCTCAACTGTACAGTGAGACCCTGTCTCAAACAACCAAAAAAAAAATGAGGTAACAGTACATCTGGAGTTGTTTCTGCATCTTCTAATCTATTCCACTGATCCTCAGGTCTGTTTCTTTGCCAGTACCATGCTGTTTTTATCACAGTGGCTTTGTAGTAGAGTTTCAAGTTCAGGATTGTGATACCTCCTGCCATGTCTCTGTTGCCTAAAATGGCTTTTGCTATTCTAGGTCTCTTCTGGTTCCAAATGAATTTTTGTATTGTTTTCTCTACTTCAGTGAAATATACTGTTGGGATTTTAATCAGGATTGCGTTGAATCGGTACAGCAGTTTTGGAAGTATGGTCATTTTCACTGTATTGGTTCTTCCTACCCAGGAAGGAACAAGGGATGACTTTTCATTTTCTTATATCCTCTTCAATCTCTTTTTTCAGAGTGTTGTAGTTCCCAATGTAGAAGTCTTTTGCTTCCTTCATTAGATTGATTCTTAGATATTTCTTTTGGGGTGGGGGATGCTCTTGTGAAAGGGATTGTTTCCCTAATTTCTCTCTGAGTCTGTTATTTGTGTACAAGAAGGCTATTGATTTTTGACCCTGTATCCAACTACTCTACTGAATCTGCCAATTAAGTCTAGAAGTCTTCTGGTGGAGTTTTTTGGGTCTTCTTCATAGAGTATCGTATTATCAGCAAATAACGACAGTTTAACTTCTTCTTTTCCTATCTTTATTACTTTTATTTCTTTCTCTTGTCTGATTGCTGTGGCTAATGTTTCCAGAATTATATTGAACAGGAGTGGTGACAGTGGGCATCCTTGTCTTGTTCCTGATTTTAGTGTGAAGGTTTTCAGTTTTTGACCATTTAATGTGATGTTGCCTGTGGGTTTTTCATACATGGCCATTATGAAGTTGAGATAAAGACTATTCCAATTTCCTGCAGTGTTTCAGTCATGAATTGATGTTGAATTTTGACAAATGCTTTTTGTGCATCTACTGAGATGATCATATGGTTTTTATCTGTTAATGTTGTGTATTACTTTTATTGATTTACATATGTTGAACCATCCTTGCATCCCTGGAATAAACCCGTCTTGGTCAGGGTGTATGATCTTCCTGATCACCCTCTGTATTCTGTTTGCCAGTATCTTATTGAGGATTTTGCATCTATTTTCTTTAGGGAGATTGTCCTGTAGTTCTCTTTTTTGGTTGGGTCTTACCAACAAAGGTTTTGGGAACAAAGTAACATTTGCTTCTAGGAATGAATTTGAAACTATTGTTTCCCTTTCAATTTCATTGAAAAGTTTCAAAAGCAGTGGCAATAGCTCTTCTCTTAAATGTTTTATAGAATTCAGCAATGAAGCCCTCAGGACCTGGGCTTTTCTTTGTTGGTAAATTTTTAATTACATTTTCAATTTTACTGATTATAATCAGGATGTTTAGAATTTTTATATCTTCTTTGTTCAACTTTGATAATTCATATGTATCTACAAATCTGTCCATTTCTTTACTTTCCATTTTATTAGTAGGTATTGATGATCCTGTGGATTTCTGCTGGATCTGTTGTGACTTCACTTTTTTCATTCCTAATTGCATGGATTTGAGGCTTTTCTTTCCTTTCTTTTATAAGGATGGCTAAGGGTTTATTGATTTTATTTTTATTTATTCTTTCAAAAAACCACCTCTTTCATTCATTGATTTTTTTATATCATTCTCTTAGTCTCCATTGCATTGATTTCTGCTCAGATCTTTATAATTTCCTCCCTTAAGCTTTTGGTTTGTCTTGCTCTTCTTTTTCTAGAAGCTTAAGGTTAAGCATTAGGTTGTTTATTTGAGCTCGCTCTGTTTTTGTTTGGTTGGTTTCGGTTTTGCTTTTGGCTTTTTGAGAAAGGGTCTCACTATGTAGTTGAGCCTGACCTGGAACTTACTGTGTAGTGCAGGCTGGTCTTGAACTCACAGCAATCCTCCTGCCTTAGCCTCCCAAGTGCAGGGATTATAGGTGTGCACCACTACATCCGGCTTCTCTCTGTTTTTCTAGTGTGAGCATTCACTACTATAAATTTCTCTCATAGAACTGCTTTCATTGTGTCCCATAGATTCCTGTATGATGTACTGGCATTATCATTTATTTGTAAAAACTGTCTAATTTCTTTAATTTCCTCTGTGACTAATCGGTTGTTCAGGAGAGTATTACTCAATTTCCAAGTGTTTGTGAAGTTCTTGTGGCTTCTTTTGTTGTTTAATTTGAGTTTCATTGCACTATGGTCTGATAATATACATAGGATAACTTCAACTCCTTTGCATTTACTTAAACATGTTCTATGAGGTAGTATGTGGTCTATTTTGGAGAATAACCCATGTGCAGCTGAAAATAATGTATATTCTGATTTTGTAGAGTGGAACACTCTGTAGACATCTACTAAGTCCATTTGTTCAAAAGCTTAGTTCAGTTCTAGTACTTAATTGTTGATTATTTTTTCCTAGATGATCTATTTGTGATCTGTTTGGGTTATTCGGGTTGCCCCACTACAATTGTATTAGTGCTTATTTGGTGTTTTGTGCCCCTTAATTTTTTTGTATATTTGGGTGCATATATATTTATGATTATCATCTATCTCTTCCTGTTGGATTGTTCCCTTTGCAAGCATGTAGTGCCATTCTTTGTCTCTCTTAATTAGCTTTGGTATGAAATTTACTTTGTCTGCAAATAAGATAGCTACCCTGGTAGTCTATGAGTTTCTTTTTGAACTAGGTACATTTCTTGTATACAGCATTTTATTGGATTTTGCTTCTTAATCCATTCTGCCAGTCTATTTCTTTTGATTGGAGAATGGAGGCCATTGACATTGATGGCTATAACTGATATGTATTGATTTCTCATCGTCATGTTATTTTCACATTATTGGTTCTTTTTATCCCCCCCCCCACTCCCTTTAATTTCTTGCCTTGCCTTGCCTGCTGGATTTGCTCTGTTGGGCCTCATGAAATTGTGATCTTCATTGTCTTTCTCTACAATATTGTTTAGAATTGTTTGGATTGTTGGTTTGATATTCATGAAGTTTCTTGGGTGTTCTTTGTCATAAAAGTATCTTATTTCCCCATCAATTTTGAAAGATAGTTTTTCAGGATACATCAGTCTAGGTTGGAGGTTGTTTTCTTCTTTTAGGGCTTGAAATTCCTCACTCCAGGCTCTTCTTGACTTGAAGGTTTGTGTTGAAAAGTCTGCTGTGATTCTGATGGGCTTTCCTTTGCAGATGATTTGTTTCTTTTCTCTGTTTGTAGTATTTTGTTCTTCTTTTGGGTTTCCAGGATCTTGATTATTATAGGTTTATTTGTAGTTTGTTTTGTTTTGTTTTTTTTATCATGGCTAGTTGGAGTCCTATATGCATCACTTATCTGTATGTCAAGTTCTTTTGCTCTGTTTGCGAAGTTTTCTGTCATTAATGCCGTGAACAGTTTTCTTATGTCACTTGTACTTTCTCCTGCTTTTTCGTGGACTCCTATTAGTCTTATATTATTCTTCTGTGCATCATCTAGGAGCCATTGGATTGATTTCTCATGTTCCCTTTTTTTAAAAGAGATCCCTCTTTTCATGGTCACTGACTGCTATCCTGTCTTGTATATCTGATATCCCGTCATCAGATTGTCTCAGACTGTTATGTATACTTTCAGGAGAGTTGGTAATCTTCTGGATAACTGTTTGAATCTGTTTCATGGATTCCATTTCTTTCCTACGTTGGGCATTCGTGGTTTCCATTTCTTTCCTATACTGGGCATTCACGGCTTCTATCATGATCCTGAACTCATGTATTTTTATGTATCTGTTTCTGTTATAGAACCTCTAATTATGTCTTTCATTCTGCTCTCACCATCTCTGTAGTTATCTCCAAAATTATTTCTGTTTTGAATTTTTCTAGAACCTCATTCATCTGGTTTGTTTCTTTTGGGGGGTGGGGTTTTGAACAGGGTCTCACTGTGTAGTTGAGACTTACCTGGAACTCTCTATGTATCCCAGGCTGGTCTCAAGCTCACATTGATCCTCCTGCCTCAGCCTCCCGAGTACTGGGATTACAGGCATGTGCCACCTTGCCGGGCCTCATTCATCTATTTTGTATCTTCATGTGCTATCAGTTCAGGGTGTCCAGGTGGTTGATTATCAGATTTTTCCACCCATTCCCCCAGAATTTGCCTTTGATGAATTGGCAGCCTGAGTTTGTGCTTGTGCCTTGCTTGAATGTCTTCTCATTTCTATTTTTGTTGTTGGTACTGTCCTTGGTTTAATTCCTGGGGAAATACTTCGATCTTCATGTTATAGCTTGTCTTTAGGTTTTAAATCTCTGATGACTCTGAAGCAACCTCATTTTCATTACACCAGAAAGGACACCTGATTAGATCAATCTCAACACCCTAACCCAAGTGATACAATCAGCAACACAGTAGCATCAAGTACAGCTTAGAAAATGCCAATTTGTGGTAGTTATTAATCTATCACTGTTAACTGTGTGAAATAAATCAAAATTGAGGACCAGCCCAAAATATGATTACAGTGAATTAACTCTTCAATATAGCAACTTTACCCTTCAGGATGGGAATTTAGAATGAGTGGGGGAGGGAGGGAGAGATAGGATAGAGGAAGGTTAGAAGTGAGGTCAGAAGACACAGGAAGATCACACAAACTCTAGGAAGCTGTTGAAGAGAGGAGAAGACAGAACAAAATATACACAAGAACAGAACAAACTAACAGCAATAAGGAGGCTAGAGGCTGTAATCACTTTCTTTTAAAACTAATGGTAATTGAGAGAAGGCAAAAGAGAAGAAAATAAAAAGAAAGAAAACAAATTCGAATTAGGATAGGAACAGGAATAAAAAAGGAGAGAAATGAAAGATGGAAGAGAGGCAGTAAGAGGGAGAAAGAAAAGAAGATAAAAAAGGAAAAAATTGAGAAAAGACAAAGATAGATAAAATATTTTAAATGTTTAAAGATAAAAATATTACTTTGAAAGTAAAAATACAAATAGAAATAGAGGGCCTCCTTCAGGGTATGCCTCTGTTGACACGACAGCGTGGGCAGGAATATGCAGATCTAAGTTAATTAGCCTCAGTGAACGAGCAGCTGTCCCCAGCAGTTGAGGCTGATTTTTGGCTGCAAGGCCCAAGTTGAGCTCCCTGACCTCCTGCTGGATTGAGCTCTGAAAGGTTCTACTGCAGGTTCCAGCTGACTTTCCCCTGAAGTTAGATCAGGTTCTGATGTGAGGTGCTGGTCCCTCCCACTTACCAACTAGGGTGGTGAGGTCTGCCTTTATCCCAGAGATTTTCTTCTCTTTTCCAGTGGGCTTCAATTTTCATCTAGGAGCCTCAGAGAGGACCTCCTTCTCTTGTTGGTGGCAGGGAGCGTGGACGCAGCTGTGTTGGCACCTGCGCGTCTGGGCTTCTCTGCTGTGCTGGGCGGAAAGGGGCAGGCCTACCAGAGGGTCGTAAGCTGCTGTGGGCTCTTCTGCGGAGCTGGGCCAAAGAGCCCTAGTAAAATTTTAAGATGAGAATTTTGAGAAATAAAACAGAAGGCAGAGAAGTCTTGGAATGATTCTATTTCAGTATCTGCCACATGTGATTCGTTGCAGGCTTCATCAAAGTGAGTTGATTCCAACAATAAATGTCATCATATTGTATACATTAAATGTACCAATAAAATTAATGTTTTTAAAAGGTGGGTTGACTTTGATCCTGGAGCCCATTTGTGTTTGCTTGAGAGAGAAAACGTAGGCTTGTCTACCACTAGGGGGCGACATAGCATCGCTTTCAACCCTTCACTGTGGAGCAGGTGCTGGAGAAAAGCCTTCAGGCTTGGGAAAAGCATTATCCCTTTTCCCAGAGAAGCCCTTGACCCTTCCATTACTGAGCAAAGCAATCCAGGCAACAGACCTCGAAGGTGCGTGCGTTCTCTAAGTTAATGATTCATTGGTTCTGTTTGCTGGTGTTTTCACTTAGTCTTTAGTTTGATTCACAGAGCTGCAATAGTTAAAAAACAAAACAAAACCTGGGTTTGTCTTGCCAGAATTTGTTTTGCCAGAATTCTCAACAGAGGAAAAACAAAACCTGCTGTGAATTCCATGGTCCTGTGGACTGTAACACAAGGACTACCCCCAGTTGTGTCATCTTCTCCTGGGTGAAGCAATTCCAGTCCATAACCCCAGGCTGAGCCCCTGCTTCACAGCCTGTTTGCATAGTCACAAGTTACAGGAGAGGGCTGGGTGTGGTGGTGTATATCTATGGTCCCAAGGTGGCTAAAGCAGGGGGATCACAAGTTCAAGGCCAGCCTGAATTCCATAGTGAGATTGTGTCTCAAAGAAAAGTCATAAGGAAGTTCAGCAGTGCAACCAGAGACCCAAAGGTACCACAACTCAAACTTTCATATGCAAAGGAGCCTGGGCCAGTCCTTTCAAAAAGTCTTGGTGAGTTTCCTGAAAGGCATCCTAGCTGGCTCCTTCTGAAGATTATGAAAGCGCCAGCCTGCAATCAGATTTATAGCATAACTGCAAATGGAAACAAAAAAATTATAGTAAGTACTCCACATGTGTGTATCAAGATTGTTTGCTTGGTTGGTTTGGTTTGGTTTCAAAGCATCACAGAATGTTCTGGAAGTCACTTGTGTCCACTTCAAGAGAGTGTGTCTCCAAGGGCACCCAAAGATAAGGAGGCAGTGGACTTTTTTTGTGGGCCTTCTAGTCTCTAGGAGGAAGGGTTGGCCCTATATTCAGAAAAGGGGCAGAAGGCAGACCCTGCACCCTGAGAATGCTGCAGTGCCCCAGTAGACTGTACAAGCTCCAAGGGGACCTCAGCCACCCAAAGGGCTGAACTGCTGAGCTTACAAGAGGTTTAACCTGGGAGCCCAAGGAAGGCAGGAGCCAGTCCTCTCTAAGGATCCACAGTGGCCAGCACAGACCTCAGTCAGATGCCAGCTCAGATTGGGGTCCTCTAGGTACAGGACCACCACTGTGATCATGAGGAACATTCAGCTCAAAGAAGAAATGGGGAGCTGAGGTCTGCCCCAGTTTGCTTGCCCAGCCACGACCCAGGGCTGTCCAGGGAGGACATCCTTTCCGAAGCTGCAGAAAGTCTCTGGAGACTTAGATGCCGTTGACAGTGACCTGGTCCAGGTAAGAAGAGCTGTGGTAACAGGGCATTGAGTCAATTTTGGGTGCTTAGTCGCCATCTTAGGACTTTGTAATCCTCAGGTTTTTAAACCATTTGGGGAGGGGCAGCCCCAAGAACATCTAATTTTGGGTTAGTTTTAATTCTCCCAAGAGATGAAACCATGTTAGCCCTTCAAGTTTGTCAAGAAATTCCCATTAATAACCCTCAGAATAAACTAAAATGGCAAATCAGATCTGCTCTGCCCTTTTCCTGATATCAAACAGAGCCTTAGAAAACCTCTCTGGTGGATGAAAAGCAGAAGAAGCTGTGAGTGCTCACAACCTTTCCCCAGTACCCCACTGAATGGGCTTGGGAGCAATAGTTCTGCTTTGACAATTACTCCATATTGTTAGATGGAGGAGCTATGAGAGATCATTGCCAATTCTATCATAAAGTTTATCATTACAAATAAATTTTGCAAGCTAATGCTCAGTTTGTTTAGCCAAGACCTTGGGAAAATCCTTTGATTCAAAATCTCTCGGGTCTAGAAAATCAATACAGTGAAGGGCTTCACCTAGGTGATTTCTAGGAGTTTTTACAGTGGCAGAATTTCCATACTTTATACAAAAATAAAAGATATACATTAACAGAGCCTTACAAAAACCAGCTAGGTATTATTATCCCAATTGTATAGATGAGAAAACCAAGGCTTAGAGCTGATGCCTCTTAGAAAGAATCACTCAGCTGGTAAGTGGAGATCTGGGATCATGAACAACTCATGCATATAGAATACTGCTGGCTGAGTGCCACTGCCAGGGTTTCACACTTGATTGTGTCCAACATGCTTTGGGTGGAATTATCCATCATTCATTACCATGTTAGTGAGTGTATTGCTCCGCTTTCCTGTCACTGAGACACAATACCCAGCACCCACAATTTAAAGAGGAAAGATTTAATTTAGCTCACAGTTGAGGGGGGATTCAGTCCATGGTTGGCTGACTTGAAGACATGGCAGAAGGGCATGGAGGAGCACAACTGCTCAGCTCATGGTGGCAAGGAAGCAGAGCAGAACAGGGCCAGAGAGTAATGGGTGAGGGACCAGATATAGTACCAAAGGCACACCTCTATGGCACACCCAGACACACCCAGGAGCACGCTCTACTAATCCAATGAAGTTGACCTATCAAGACTAATGGTCCCAGTAAGGATTTGTTTGAACAAGGAATGTTGTATTTGGTGAGAATTGAGAAGAAACCTAATTTGGAAACCAAGCCATTTTATTTGCCAGCTAGGCCTAGAAGGAATATAGGCACTGCCTTAGAAGAAGAGAATTCAGGCAACTGGAAAGTTCCACAAGGCAGCTCAAAGTAGATTGTAAACCAGTGACCTGCAGGCCATATGTGACCCACAGTTGTGTTTTTGGTTTAGCACAACACATTTTGATAATTGAATGAATTGCCAGATTTTTGTTTTGTTTTGTTTTCTTTCAAAACTCCAGATTTCTAGCCCCAGCTGTAGGTTTCCACTTGATAATAACTTGGATCAGGCTGGGAGTTTAGTTCATTGACAATGTATCTGCCTTGTAAGTGCAAGGTCCTGAGTTCGGATTCCTGGTACCAAGAAAAAAACCAAAGGCAATAAGTGGGATCTAAGAAGCCACATCCCCCTAGGTCTTGACTTCTCTAAAGCCACCATTCCATGTAATTTTATTAATTTAAGTAACTGCCTCATCGTCCACCCTCATAGGTATTCAAGGTTGAGACCCTTGTTCTAGAAGCATTGAATGAGAAGAGAGAAGAGAGCAGCTCTAGAAAGTGGGCTAGACAAGGTCAGAAGGGAAAACAGGATGCTAAAGACAACTTCCCGTAACTTAGAATGTGGGAAATGAGCCTGCCAAGATTCTTTGCCATTAAGAACCTGACTGCTGTGGTTTAGATCTAGAACGTCCCCCCAGACCTTCGTGCATTCATGCTTGCAGAGTGATTGGATGGTGGCGTTCTGTGGCCAACAGTGGCTTCACCCAGAGATGGATCCATTCCTGAATGTACTGTTAGGAGATGGGACTGGTCAGAAGAGGCGATTAAAATGCTTTTATGAAGAACACAGAAGCAGATGAAGCAAACGTGGTGATAACTATTAACT
>NW_022974645.1:24451-26149 GCF_012274545.1 Fukomys damarensis
GCTTAGCAGTATGTAATGCAGCTGAAGAGGAAAACACTCCGTGAACCAGCATCCATGCTCCTGAGTGTATACACAAAAAACATGGTTGCCGGTGGACACGGAGATCACTGTTGAGGCCAGAAGGCCCTCTGAGTTAGGCCACCCTGGGCCTGGGAGGAGCCAAAGGGAGTCGGTGCATCCGCCAAACAAAAATCCCAAGAGTCAAGCAATTGCCCACATGCAGTAGTTTATTGAGCATTTGGCCCATTCAGGGCAAGATGGGGAGCACATCCTGGCATAAGCTGGAAGCTAGAGGTGGCACCGATGGTGCAGGATCTAGATTTTTCCACCTGGCCAACATGGGGCTCAGCGGGCAGCACTGGAACTCACGGCCATCCGGAGACCAATACAGAGCTCTTCCTCTTTTATGCCATGGGGAGTCGGATACAAATAGCAAGTGCTAATCTTACGGTGGTGAAAATGTACTTTGCGGGGTGCTTTGATCACCAATTCTGTTTCACAGGAAGCTAGATAGGATGATTTCAACTCTAATGCTGCAGGACCCTTAGGATGACCCCAGCCGCTTTTAGGAAAAATTCCATGTATTCCATGAACTGAAAGGTTTGCCACCAGGAAAACTTAGAAGTTTTCTTTAGTATTTGGGCAGAATAATGCACTGAATGGTTTGGGCTGTGATGTCCAGTGAATCTGCTAGGGACATAAAAGAAGGGCTGGACTCAGATCGTGTCAGTGACGTAAGACGGGTGACCCATGTGTCCATGCTGCAGGGGACACAGAAGGACGGGAGGGACCCGCTCGGCCGACTCTGGGGTGGGGCCTCCCCTGGTTACTGGCAGAGCCACCATGTCCGCTGTGGCCTCTGACCAGTCCCATCACCTCCTCCCTTCTCTGTGCTTTTGTGCCACATGGGTGCAGGTTGGTGGCACCCCACAGCCACCCCTGAAAATGTGAGGCTCTGGGGCTTTGGGGCTCCCACTGGGAAATGGCAGTGCGCAGAACTTGGCTCTGTGGCATTTTCTTGTGGCCTCGCTGGGGAACAGAGATGTGGGCAGTGGCTCAGACACCATACACGGCAGGGTGTGGCTTTGGCTCGGTCTTTCCACTGCCTTGTGGAATTTCAGAGGACTTTTAGCACTTGCTGATGTGGGCAGGGAAAGAGAGATCGGAGATGGGGAGCTTGGACACAGCAGTGGCTCTGGCATTGGCCCACGGAGATCACTGTTGAGGCCAGAAGGCCCTCTGAGTTAGGCCACCCTGGGCCTGGGAGGAGCCAAAGGGAGTCGGTGCATCCGCCAAACAAAAATCCCGAGAGTCAAGCAATTGCCCACATGCAGTAGTTTATTGAGCATTTGGCCCATTCAGGGAAAGATGGGGAGCACATCCTGGCATAAGCTGGAAGCTAGAGGTGGCACCGATGGTGCAGGATCTAGATTCTTCCACCTGGCCAACATGGGGCTCAGTGGGCAGCACTGGAACTCACGGCCATCCGGAGACCAGTACAGAGCTCTTCCTCTTTTATGCCATGGGGAGTTGGATACAAATAGCAAGTGCTAATCTTTTGGTGGTGCAAATGTACTTTGCGGGGTGCTTTGATCACCAATTCTGTTTCACAGGAAGCTAGATAGGGTGATTTCAACTCTAATGCTGCAGGACCCTTAGGATGACCCCAGCCGCTTTTAGGAAAAATTCCATGTGTAT
>NW_022974645.1:26209-26970 GCF_012274545.1 Fukomys damarensis
AAGCCTGTGTGTCTCTGGGTGCTAGTTGGGTTTTTTTGTAAAGTTCTTTTCCAGTTATTTAGCAAAATTCCCTGCCATCTCCCCGCTTGGACTTGGCTTCCACAGTCACAGCACCCTGGGTGTAATGAATTTGTGGGAACCCTTGGTGTCAGGAAACCTGGACTGGGAGGGCAAGGCACAGAATCACCATGCCGACTCGGGGAGGTTTCTGGAACGCTTCTGTTTTATTGAGGAAATGTACAGACTTATAGGGTAAGGCGGGGGTGGAGCCAGGGTGGAGTCAGGATATTTGGCACATCGTGATTGGCCACATGGTAGTTTCAGGATTGTATGCTTTAGGGGCTGAGGCGAATGGAGTCAGGACTTCAGAGGATTTGGAGAGGAACTGTTTATCTGTCTAAAGTCAGATACACTGACTACACACCTCAGGGGGTGGATTATTCCAGCCCTAATAGGCCTCGGAGTTTTCTCACAAGAGATGGGTGCGGTGCTCCTGACTCAGCCAGACATTAACCTGATCCTCAGTTCCCCCTTTTGTCTTTGACTCCCCAGACTCAGCCGAAAGGTCCACATTTTTATGATTTTGTTACTGGCACTTCTGGTCTTTAAAATAAAGAACAATAACAATATGCCAAACAAGGTTAATATATATGGGGGTCCCAATGTGAATCCACGTATCCAACCGCTCAAATTATTCCATCCAGCCTGAATTTTCTACCAAATGGTATCTCCACATATGAAAGTCACAACACCTAACACCT
>NW_022974645.1:27168-30349 GCF_012274545.1 Fukomys damarensis
GAAAGAAAGAAAGAAAGAAAGAAAAGGCTGGTTTTGTTTTCTGTCCAGATGGATTTGATAGCCTCACGGCAAAGTTCTGATGCTGACCTGTGTGTGTGTTGGAAATGGGAATAAGCTGATCTTTCTTGTAAGAAACAGGAGAGTGGGAAAGACTTGTGGCAAGGACAGGCTTTATTAAGAGAAAGACCTGAGGCCAGGTGCTGGCTCCAAAGCACCAGAACAGCAGCTCTCTTACAGTGTAGAGGGGATTACAGGGTAGCAGGGGAGGAGGAAGCTGGAATCTAGCTGTTCTAGGACCAGGTCGTGTATCTTACCCACGGTCCCTGGACCAGTTCGGGTCAGTGCAAGGTTCCCTGCTCTGGAGCTGAGGGTCTCCATCTGGAGTGGCCAGATGTGTACACGGAGATTAGGCCAGGCCGGCTAACTGGGGTTGCTAGCATTGTTACAAGCTAAGAGGATGTGGGGAGGGTCGGCCTTTTCCTCATTTCTGGCTCACTGTTGCACACTTTCTTCTGCTTTTCTCTTTACCATGATCGTGATGGGGATGGGAATCGGGGTGTCAGAACGATTGTTCTTTCCAGGCAATGAAGTTTGAGCTTCGTTCTTTTCTTTCAGGGTACATGGAGGACTGGTCTTGGATTTTTGTTTTGTTTTGTTTGTTTTTGCAAAATACATTACTAATTTGATTCAGTTAAGGGAAATAAAAAGTAACTTGTTTTTACAGGGATTTAGCTCAGTGGTTTCACCACCTGCCTTGCAAGTGCAAAGTCCTGAGTTTGATTCCCAGTACCAAAAAAAAAAAAAAAAGAAAAGAAAAGTAACTTGTTTCACTACTTGTAGTCCATGAAAATTTCTCTTCCCACAATGACATAGAAGATGAAAAGACTTTTCATTATTTACATGTGTGAGTCCAGAAGTATAATAATGGGGAAAAACGTGTTCAAAAGGAAAGGGGTGTGTGGGGGAGGGGAAAAGGAAAAAAGCAGCAAGAAAAAAAAGGGAAAAGTAAATGGAAACAAAATTTTAATAAGTAAGGAGAGGAAGAGGGGTAGAAGAGAAGGGAGGTGAATGGGGAAAAGAAGAGGAATCAAGATACATCATGTACAGGTACCAATTCGCTATGATGAATGTGATTATTATGTAAATATGAATTGTACTGATAAAAAGTTCTTTTTAATTTTTGAAAAGACTTAACGAGATCTATGATTGAAGACCAAATGTCCAGAATGTTGGACAAACCATGACACCCACCGTGGATTGCATTTTAGAGGATGATCTTTATTTCCCACTTCTGTGAGACTCACAGGAAGGAAGGTGGTGTCCCAATTAAGGTGTGAACCCAAGGGCTAGCTGGGCAGGCCCTGGGCCACAAGGCCCAACTCACTGGCAGCTTGCTTCCTTACCACCACCTGTGAGACAGCAGGCAGGCAGGCAGGGACTTCACAAAGACCTCTTGACAGGTCTTCAGAGGAAAGTTTTAGTAAGTAAGGAGAGGAAGAGGGGTAGAAGAGAAGGGAGGTGAATGGGGAAAAGAAGAGGCATCAAGATACATCATGTACAGGTACCAATTCCCTATGATGAATGTGCTTATTATGTAAATTTGAATTATACTGATAAAAAGTTTTTTTTAATTTTTGAAAAGACTTAACGAGATCTATGATTGAAGACCAAATGTCCAGAATGTTGGACAAACCATGACACCCACCGTGGATTGCATTTTAGAGGATGATCTTTATTTCCCACTTCTGTGAGACTTACAGCAAGGAAGGTGGTGTCCCAATTAAGGTGTGAACCCAAGGGCTAGCTGGGTAGGCCCTGGGCCACGCGGCCCAACTCACTGGCAGCTTCCTTACCACCATCTGTGAGACAGCAGGCAGGCAGGCAGGGACTTCACAAAGACCTCTTGACAGGTCTTCAGAGGAAACCTAATCTCCCCAAGGCTGTCCTGCTTCTCGCTCCCCGTCTTCAGGCCAAGTGGCCTCCAGGACAAAGAACTCAGTGGCTATTGGCTACAAAACACCTGGAGATGGCACAGGGCAGCCCGTGGCCTGTCAGTCCAGGATCCCACACACAACATGAAGGGGTCCAGCGGGCCCGGCCAACCTGGGCTGGGCCCAGCTTCTCTCTCCGCCAACAGAGAGTGTAGAACACCCCTGTTGCTGCCAACAGTTGGCCATGGACGGTTATAAGTCTTGGAGAACAAGGTGAGAGGAAAGCAAGCACTTGCAAGGCCTCTATCCAGGCCAGCTGGCTGCTCTTGGAAGTAACCCCGCTTGGGGTGGGAAGCCCTGAGCATAACCTTGGGAAAATGAGGGACAAAGAAAGTGAGTTAGAATACTGAAAGTTTGGAGGCAGCCTGCGCTCTCAATCTTTACAAGCATAAAGCTCATCAGCGCCCCCTGCCTCTCCAACCCCCATGGAAATGAAAGGCCCCTGAGACCCACTGAGATGGTACCCAGACCTCCTCACCAGCCACGCCCGTCCACAGATGCGGCCTCACCCGGCCCCACTTCCGGGCCCCACTTTCGGGGCCCCTCCGGAATGGCTGTCCTGCTGTGCTCAGTTGGGAGCCCTGGGCCAGCCCTAGAGAGTCCTTAAACTGATGCTGATGCGCACTAGAATTTCAAGGAGGGCCCTCCTTGAACAGCACCAGGGTCTGCCCATTGGTGTCCTGGCAGGCTGGCAGAGAGCAGGTGAATTATTAGATATCTATGTTGCACTGGTGGGCTCAGCTGGTAGGCAGTGGTGTCCATGCCACCAGATCCCACGTGTACATGTCAGGGAGTTTCAGGTCCCGCTGGGCTTGTCTCCGGTGGGAGGTGGAGGAGCCGACTGAGATGGGTGACAGGACTTTTTCTTAGCTTGCGATGCCTGAGGAGTGGCTGGAGTCTTCCTGGTTGTGTGGCATCTGCAGTGCTACAGTAAATGAAAAGGGTGCAGTGCCCATTAGGAACTTCCTGCCATCCTTGGGAAGTGCCGGTAGACTGGGCTTGCTGCCTGGTGGCACCTGTGAGCTGTGCTCCCTGCCTCCTTCAGCAAGCAGAAAAGGTCCACTCATTTGGTGCAGCCCTCATTGTGCCTCTTTGCACAAGCCATGGAACAGAAGCAGTTGGGCAGCCTGAACTTACAGGCAGAGTTCACCAAGCCACGGAGCTTACACTTGAGCTCGAGGGGAGCCTCC
>NW_022974645.1:30917-58368 GCF_012274545.1 Fukomys damarensis
TTCTGTATTTGAGGAGGCACTCAATCAACCTGGTGGTGTTTATTTCTCAAGTGCTCCGTTTGTCTAACACCTTGGTGCTAATACTTTGGAGGGAATATTTTGCTTACTTTATCATTGCTTTGTACCATCCGAGAGAAGTTTAATGAATTTTGTGATGCTGGGCCTTAAAGTTTGGAATTTTGTCTCAGGATGGTGGGGACCTGGGTCTCTGGAGGCCTGATACAGGGGTTTAGCAAGAAGTCTGAAATTGGGGACCCATAGTCTCAGAGATCCCGCCAGGCCGGGAAAGAAGAGCAGCTCCTTTTTAGTTTGGGGAGTGGCTGTCTGAACTGTCAAGGCCCTGGGGCAGCCCCAGAGGTAAAGGGATATCTAACAGACAAAAGACGGAGGTGTTTTTTATGGTCTGAAGGAAAAGACTTTGACCCCCATGATAGAGACCTCAAAGGGGTGTGTTTGTCCTGTGTAATGGGTGAAAGAGGGATCCCTGGTCCCCATATCAGTAAGAAAATGAGACAGACTTAACTTTTATAGAGACTCATCATAAAGTATTTGTAGGTCAAATGATATATCTAGGAGTTGTTTCAAAATACCAGTGGAGGAAAAGTGGATGGAAAGTGCAGAAGGCAGGTTTGGCTTTAAGTTGATAGCATCCAATCTGCTAAATGGGTGTGAAGAAGCGTATCATCTCATTCTGTGTGTGTGTGTGTGTGTGCACGCTTACTTTTCTGTAATAAAAAGTATTAAGACATTTGATCTCTTCAAACTCAAAATACACAGTTCAGCCCCTGTCCCTGTCTCGTGTGACGTGTGTCACTGGAACCCTCACTGCTGTCTAAACTCTCCCTCTTTAATCTCTGTGTCTCTGTCCTCCTAACTCTGTAAAAGATTCTCTGTTTCTGCATAGGCTACAGTTCCTCCTATTCATACTTCAGTCATTGGTGTAGGGTGGAAAGAGGGCTTCTGAATCTGACTGCTCCTCTTAAGATTAGGAGAAGGAAGTATCCGCTGCAGGGGGAGCTCACACATGTTAGGACTAAACTCCAACTCATCTGCTCTTCCATCTGGCCTCCAAATCTACCTTAGATAAAAAGCTTAGTAAGTGCCAGACATAGTGGCAATCACCTGTAATCCCAGAACTAGGGAGGCTGAGGCAGGAGGATCACCATGAGTTCGAGGCCTGCCTGGACTATGCAGTGAGTTCAAGGCCAGGCTAAACTGCATAGCGAGACTGTGTCTGAGAAAAAAAAGATAAAAAATGTATGAGTTCATGAAAAAACCAGTTGACATTCTGTTACAATAATGGCCAGCATTCAGATTCAGACAATCTTTGTAGGCAATACGAGCTTTATTGATCTGTGCTCAAGGATCCTTAAACCTACCCCAAGTTTCTCATCAACTTCCATGTGTTCCAGGAGCTAGATATCTTTGCCACCTGGGGAACTCTAATGTTTCTTTTAAATATATTTGAGGGAATATCCCAATGTATCATTTTAGGTGTCACTTCTGCCCCAGCCAGTGGGGTTCGTCATTAGTAGGGCTCGAGGGGAGCACCCGCAACGGGAACGGGAACGACGCAGGAATACAGGAACCAGACAGAGCTCTTTTAGTGGTCAAAATTTGACAATTTTTATTTCTCACACAGCAGCTTTTATGCAGGCAGAGATGAGCAGGGACTTTCGCGGTTGCTAGGTCACCTAACCTAGGCTGGTCTAGCTAGATAAGGTAGGGCATGGCCAGAATGTTCCCTGGGAGGGGTTGGAATGTCCCCGGGAGGGCGTGAAGCTCCTATCAGGGGCGCACACACACACACACACACACACACACACAGGGTGGAGGGGCACACACACGGAGGGTGGAAACGCACATAGGTCTTGATCTCCAACACTCAGAATCTGATGACTCCTGGAAGTTGAGTGTGGAAAAAGAGGATTTTGTAAACATTGGCTTGCTTTCTTCCTTGATTTGGGTATTCGCATTAAGGAAGAGGGCAGATCTCGAAGTGGAAGTCTCAGCCAGCATTATATTTGGCTTATTTTTAATCTTCCTGGACCTTTTCCTCTTGCGTTTTAGTTTTCCCTCGAACGTCACTTAAATTGTGTGTTCGTAAAATGCGTGATTTCTTTGTCATCAAACGTACATCCTGGGGATCCACTCTAATTTTCAGCCTCACAACTATTTCTGTGCTTTGCTTTGCTTTCTGTGGCATGTGGTTTCTAATTTCTTCCTTATCATTTGACACTTTCACATCAATTATTTTTAAAGGTGCCATTGTTCCTACATCTGGTGACTCTTTGAACTGTAATTGTGAGAGGCACAATCTTGTAATTCTGTTCACCAGATCTGTCAGTTCGTTTTTCTCTTCTTGCATCTTTGTCCTAAGCACTTCCGTTTTCCGGGGCAATCCCGGGGCCTTGATTGTATGTGAGAGTGGTAATTTCCTTGCTTTCTGGTCCACGCATTTGGGGAGCATTTTGTATTGCTTATCTATTGTGAGTCCATCTTTTTCTTCCTTCTGTGTCATAGGTTGCATTAGTTCCTTTCTGTTGCTTAACTTGGTACATGGTTTTTTATCTGTATCTGATGTACTTGGAAAATTTAATGGTTTGAGACAGAGTGGGATTTTTTCTCCCGTAATTTCCTTTGCACTTGGCTCCACTGTCCCCGTTCAGGGAAGATGGGAGAGAGGATGGGAGAGCAGTTTTCCTCAGAACTATTTCTGGGTCACTCTTGCCTTCCTGCCTGCCTTTCCTGTACTCTTTAATATACACAGGCAGTGTGTATCTCCTGTGGAGATGGGCCTTCTGAGGAACCTCTGCTCTCTGTCCTGTGCTTTCGGGGAGGGTTTCCTCTCTAGGGCCTTCTCTTTGGGGGAGCGTTTCCTCTCTAGGGCCTTCTCTTTGGGGGAGGGTTCCCTCTCTGGGGCCTTCATTGTGGGGGAGGGTTCCCTCTCCTGGGCCTTAATTTTGGGGGAGCATTTCCTCTCCCGGACCTTCTCTTTGGGGGAGCGTTTCCTCTCCCCTGCCTCTTTCTACCTTGGCCTTGGCCTCTTCAAATGGCCCTTGTTGACTTGTGTTTAATATGACATCGTGTGACCCAGTGCCTCCATGTGCATCTTCCTGTCCGTGTTGTCCTGTGTCTGAGGGCACAGGAAGCTTCGCCTCTGGAGGACAGTATCTACAGTGACATCTGTAGTGGTGTGGAGAGACTTGTTTCTTTGGAATTTCAACACTAGATTGATGTATCAGGCAAGAGGTAACAGATTTCAGAAAACAATTTTTGTTCTGTTTATAAATATTCACTTGCTTTGCCCTTAATGTTTTGGAAAAGTCCACTTTCTGTCTACTTGATTTTAATGGACTATTAGTTAAACTTGATTGCTTTGCTCTCCGTGGCTCTACATTGAGATGTAAGGAGAAGATACCACTGTCTTGTGAGGCCTTCTGTGATTCTGTTGTTCTTTGTAGCTTCTCAAATGGGGATGAAGTCAGAATAGAATTTAATGTACTTTGGGTAGCAAGCGTCTGTTGCTGGAGCTCCTGAGCTGAAGTGAGCACTTCTAAGGTTTTACTGGTTGCTGAATTCTTCAGTCCTAGATCTGATTTCCTCAAGTTAGGCTCCTTCATTTCATAAGCTTTGAAGCGGAAGTGTGAGGCAACCAGTGTGCCTGCTCCTCCACCCAGATGTTTGATGTCCTCAGTGCCACCCGTGATGATGCCCTCATTGATGAAATGTGCATGCCCGGCTCTCTCTTCATGTGCTGCTTGCTCTTGCTGTTGTGGCTCAGGATTAAATCTTGTTTTCTGCAACATATCTGTCATGATTATTCTGTTACACAGTTTCATGTTAAGGGACACCATAAAGGGTGATGAAATGGCAGTTAGGAATATATCTGCCATAGGCCTACTTAGTTTCATTTTGGTTTTGGAGTAGCATCTTAATTCCCTTCGATGGCTTGTTATGTCACATCCTGCGATATTAAATGTCGTTGCCTTCTTTGCCTTCAAAGTTACATGTTTAGGACTCCTTTTAGGCATCCTGTCCATAGATTTTAGTATGTCTCCCTCTCTTTCAGATGCAAGTGAAACAAGTGAAAGATTCCAGGATTGTTGCTGGTAATCCTTGTGCTAATCGTTTCTTCTTCTCCTCTGTTGCATCTTCCAGCAGAGTTTTATGAAACCTATAAGATAGAACTGCAGAGCATATTAAAAACTCAATAGTCTGTGATTTCAGGATCTTCGGTGGTAGGTGTTTATGACATCCATACCATGGAATATTAAATATCTTTGAAATCGGTGCCTTCTTTGCCTTTGTAATTGGAGAGAACCTTTGCCTGTAAGGTGCACCAGGTGGTAAGTCATCCTCATTTGAGAATGGTCGGTAGGAATCCTCTGCACTTTGTAGGGCCTTCTGTATTTCTAGTCTCTTGTTTGGTGTCATCTGGGGAGATGACACCAGTTTCTGCCTAGGTTCTGATGTAACTTCTGAAGGCATCTCAGGTTTTGGAACACGCAGACCAAATGTCAGCTTACTTGGGTCCTTAGAAGACTCTTTACTCTTCCAGTTTGTTTCTAATAATGAGTGAAGTGCTTTCAGTTCATCAGCATTGACCATGAAAGATGGTTTTGGCTGAGGTAATACATCTAGTGAGATATTGTTTAGTCCTTTATTTTCTTTGTCATACTCTTTTATACTTTTAATAGTCTGTGAGATTTCTTGCTCAGGAGAAGCTGAGAAATTAATTTTCTCTGTATCTGATGATTTATTTTGCTTCTGTAGAAAATATCTACATTTTCCTATGTTTGGGATGACTTTCACTAGTTTTATTTTGAAATTCTTTTTCATGCACGAACTCATTACCTCAGATTCAGAAATCAGATGCACTTTCTTTTCATGTAATTCTTTCTGTTCAGTGTTGTTCTTGCTTCCTAACTCATTCCTGTCTTTTGAAATGTGATGGGCTCTAATTTGAAATACCCGAGAACATGGTGTTTTCTTTGCTTTTAAAAGTGGAACTTTAAGCCTGAGTTTGCTTTTATTATCTGGTGAT
Organism: Fukomys damarensis; assembly: GCF_012274545.1. NCBI lineage: Eukaryota > Metazoa > Chordata > Mammalia > Rodentia > Bathyergidae > Fukomys > Fukomys damarensis. Next base: position 35,965 of record NW_022974645.1, read on the forward strand.
TTTCTTCTTTTTTCCAGACTTTTAATGGTAGGTGAAAGAGGCATCAAGATACATATAGAACACTGATTTGCGCCTGATGAAGTAATTAGTTGGGGCACATCTTCAGAAACTAAACTTGGATTCACAATGAAAAGTACAAACTCAGCATTCATAGAAACATTATTTTGTCCTTGAGTTGAATATTTAATCTTGCCCAAATCTTCCAATTGGGCTGAATATTGGACTCCATGTAAGTGTTCCTCAGGCTCTATGCCCTTGATTGCATTTTTTGTCTGAACATTATATGGGACTTTGAGGAGTTGTTGGCTCCTATCCGTATCCGGAACCGGCACAGTCTTCTGTGCTAATGGAAAATGGTTTGCTCTTCCAAGTTTGAGGCTGAGCAAGATAACTGGCCTTGGGATCAGGCTGCCTGTTGACTTGTTTTGGATTTTGAATAACTTGTTGGGCTTGACTAGTAGATTGTGCTTCATAAAATCTTTCATCCCGAATAGTATTTTGTCCTCGAAGAGAATCTTGTGCTTGGGCAGAAATAACCTTTCTAATAGAATGTTGATTCTGTACCAAGGACTTTTGAGACCTTGAGCACAGATTACTCGCTTCATCTTTGAATGAAGCTTTAGGTTTTAAAGTAATTTGATTTCTGATATCTTCTTCCAGAAGTCTAATTTGGTCCTTAGTGAGTAATAGATGAGCAGGAGGGCACGGGGTCACATCAAGATCTTCATTTGCCATGGTGAATTCAGGAATTTTTAAAAAATTAAAATCAGAAGAAAATCTTGAATTTTTCATTTTGTTGGTTTTCATTAATAAAAATAAATCCTTAGCGGGAAACTGTGTTGTTTCACGTTCATTTTCTGGGTGCTGTCCATGCCGTAGAATTTTTTTTCTTAATTTGGAATGAAATAATGAGAAAGATGAGCTGATCCTATCTGAAGATGACTCACTCAGGTGACTCCCTCCATGTTCACTTTCACTAATGTCCATGTTATTTCATCTAATGATACATTTCTGTCTTCAAAGCTATCTTCATTTTGTTCAGATGTATGTGCTGAAGTAGTTCTTCCTGAAAAGATGTTAATTCTGAAATATAAGAAAAGAACATGCAAATGAACTGTCATTTAGGATATTATTTCTTACAAGAACTCTAGTTTTAATGAGATGAGAATCATATATGAAAACAGATCAATATGGAGATCAAGGGAAAGAACCGGTCAAAATTTGGGGTTGGACTTCTGATCGTGATCCGTTCGACTTTGAATGACAAGGCTCGGTCTAACAGCAATTTCATGCACCACTTAGTTTAGCAATGGGCACAACCTAACCCTAGGATAAAGTCCGGAAATCCATTCCCATGTAACATTAGCAGTTTTCTTTGCCCATGTATCTCAAAAGAGCCCAGAACACAGCCTGGCACACAGTGTAGGTAAATAGTGCTAAGTGGCCCGTCTCCACCTCTAGACTTCTGCTTGCTGACCTTCATCCACAACCAGCTGACAGAGGCATCAAAGCCAACCTTTCACTCATTTTCAAGGAGGAGAAAGAAAAAAAAATCCTTCAAACATAAACCACACATAAATGTGGCTGACTGTAATAAAGGTCTGAGGGTAGAAATAGAAAGGGATTGATTATAGCAAAGCAAACTGTTCCTAATTAAATTTTAGGTGTGTCTATCCAGTTATGAAATGTCTTTTGGCTTCTGGCCTTTGAGATTTTAAAGGGAACGTCTTACTGCTATAAAAGACTGATTTTTATTGCCATAGTGAGGAGTAACAGAACATGTAAAGCAATCGCAGTATTCCAATAGTCATCGTAACGCACACCAAATCTTCCTCTAATCTCTTTGATCTATCAGTGATAAAGCTCTTCAGGAAATATGCTTCTGAAACTAACGGATGAGTGACAGATTCAAGCTTCCAGAGCCAGGCAACTGGAGGCAAATTGTCCCATGAACAAGTGTCTGTGGGGGAGGTCATTCCCTAAATCCAGTGTAAGAGCAAAAGTTGGCTTTGCTCCCTGAGGCTATGCCTGGCCAGCTGCTCCCCGACCCCCAATTTCCGATGCCAAACACTGGTCTCATCCTTTGTGCCATTCGGTCCTGAGCCTCACACCACCTCATCTGCCCCTTCTTCTTTCTGCCCAGCCCCACCTCTCTCCTCTCATTCCACAGCAAGAAAATATCCACTCTCTGGAGCTCCAGTGCGGGGACTTTACTCACTGGGGGGCTGGCTGTGATTCTGTCAAGCCCTTCTACTTCAAAATAATTTGTTAAGATGCTATTTCAAATATAGCTCTGTCCCAAGGACAGATTCTGGAGCCAGGGTAAAATATTTTTCCTTTGTTTCACCCAGCATTTTAACTCATCTTTATGATTTACCTAAGAGGCTGTTCTTCTAACCCTGTTAGGGTTAGAAACAAGGAAACAGAGGTAAATTGACTGTTACTCATTAGCCCAACACCATCCCAGTAAGAAGCAGAACTATAATATAAACCTAGATCCTATTATCCCCCAATTTGCTCTTGCACAACAATATGCTAGTGCTAGAGGAACAAAGCTCTTCTCTAACCCTTTTCCTCACCACCACTAATGTCTTCCTTTCCACGACACTGGTCTCCCTTGTCTTCAGGGATGAGGTTCCAACACACCCTGGGATGCGAGGAACCACATATAGAACCAAACCCTCCATACAGTTTTTCCTGTACATATGATATCCATGGTAAAGTTTAACTAATGAATGTTTTATGGTACTGAAGATCAAGCCACATTAGGCTCGTGCTCTAACCCCGAATGATACCCCAGTCCCCTTGAGTTCAATTTCTAACTTAGGCATGGTGACAAAACAGTGCTAATAAAACAAAGCTACAATAGTGCACATAATAAAGTTATGTGAATGTGGTCTCTTTCTGATTTAGTCTTGTGTGCTGCAAAGTGAGCACAAATGTAGTCTCTTTCTGTCTCAAAAAAAAAGTCTCATTTTATTTTCACCTTTTCACTTCAAGTCAGCACTTTAGAGTTTCTATCTGGCATTTCAATTGCTTTCTACTTCCATGCTCTGGGGCCGCTATTGAGTAAAGGAAGATGTAACTAAGTGACTAGCGGGGAGAGAATAGGTGAATACACTAGACCAGAGATATTCACATTCCAGGCAGGGCAGAGCCAGTTGGCATGAGATTTCACCATGCTGCTCAGAACAATGTGCAATGTAAAATTTATGAATTGTTCATTTCTGGAACTTCCTGCTTAATATTTCCAGACCATGGTTGACCTTGCATAACTGAAACTGTGGAAAGGAAAACCCTGGAAAGGGAAACTTGGTCTCCTAGATTCAGAAGCTGAAAACCTTTTCTCTCCATTTCTTCTCATGACTTTTCTTGGCTGCCGACCCCGTTTTGAATCCTGTGTGAACTTGGGGTCACAGTGCTTGCCTTACCCTGTCATGTTCCAAACACTGACCCTCTGATTGCACCATTGAGGGGCTCCAGTGTGTTCTAGAGTCTTTTTTTCTTTTTCTTTCTTTCTTTCTTTATTTTTCTTTTTTGGTACTGGGGATCAAACTCCAGCCCTGGAGCTTCTGAGGCAGGCACTAGAACCACTGAGCTAAATCCCCAGCCCTGTGCTAGGGTTCTTGCCCCAGCCAGTCCTGACAAGCATCCTACCTACCTATACCTCCAGATACGGTTACAACTTCCCAAGACACCCACCTTAGAGCTGGAGCTGCTAGGACCCCCACAATGACAATAAAGCAACCAGATACAATTGATAAAGGGCCTGTGATGCGACAAGTGAAAGAAATTAGGCTGGCATCACATAATCTTCAGATTTATTCTCCACAAAGCAACCAGTGCTCTAGCTGGACCACAAAGCACCTCGTTGCTCAAGCTCTTTAGTGGTTACTGTCCACAGAGGTAGACCCGAACTTCCTGACATGGTGTAAAAAGTCCTCTGTGATCTGACTCCTCACGTTTGCCTGTCACTGCTTCTTGACTCAATAGTCCAGCAACTCTGAAATACTTATAATTTCTTTCATAGAGCCTGCTGTTTCTCATTTCCTCACCTTTGCTTGTATCCTGGGATGCCTTCCCTGGGCTCCTAATCCAATCTTCTTTCTCGGGGTAATTTTCAGTCCTTCTTTAAAGTTGGTTCCAGCCCTAAACTTCATGAAACCATTCCCAACGCCCCTAGGCTGGCTCAGGCACCTCCTAGATGTTCTTATATTTCTTTCACTGTGTTACCATACCATGAGAAATCCAACCTCTACGCATGTGTCCCTCCACAAAAATATGTGCTTCTTAAGACGAGGGAGGGTCTTACTGTGTGTGTGTCCCAGTATCCGTGTTTATTAAATGGTGGATAAATAATAATTGTTGAATGCTTTTCAACGAAAACACCTAAAATACTCATGGCAGCAAGAGTAGTAATGATATCAATATTTAATCCCTAGCACTGAGATATTGTCAACATGCTGATTGTCCCGATTGTGAAAACTCCTTTCGTGTCACCATCACAGGACCTAGTTCAGTGCTCTTGTGCTCCGGAGTAGATTGTAAAAGAGTATTTTCCTCAAATGAGTTATAAGAAGTGGAGGTTACTATTTATGTGTGCGTAGCATAGAAAAAATTACAGGAAGAAATAAAATCAGGTATTTAACGTCTCCAAGCTTTATTTTTCTTCAACTGTAAAACTAATGTTTGTATTATCTGCCTTGAAGGATAATTTCAATAGTATATGAAAAGCCCCTGACACAGGTTGGAACACTGCAACCGTTTTTATTTTTTAATATTAGATCAAATTAGGAAGAGCAGCTATAGTCCACGTTCATATGGGAAAATCCTCTACATTTCAGAAGCAAGTGCAATTTTGAATAGAATTAACCAATCTATTTCATTTAACTTCAAACATATTGTGCTCACTTTGGCAGCACATACACTAAAATTTCAAAACATACCACTTAAAAAATAAAAAATATATATATCACTTAGCTGTGGTCTGAAGATAAACGATCAACATCTTTACAATTCTCTACAGCTAAAGGAGAATTTAAAAATCACAATGTCAGTGGAAGTAACTTAGGCTAATCAAGTTACATCACATTAAAATATGAAACTCCGTGATACTTACCAAATCTTACACTCCTTTTCTGGTGACTATTTTCACTCTATTTCAAGGGAAAAATACAATGTTAGAAGAAACAACCCAAATATTAAAGTTTTAAAACTTTTCAAGTTATTCCTGTGTGTACTTTTGAAAAATAGGAAAGAAGTCAACCATATGTACTCACCTTTTGGAAACATGAACGTCGCTTTTTTGGATGCACCATCTTCTTCTGAAAGGATGTCCAGAGTTTTATGAGGGTTACCTCAAAAGTAACTACTAGGAAAATTATAAAGGAGATTGCCACCAGTGATTTTGAAAGATCCAGGACTCTAGAAAGTCCTGCAATATCAAAAGTGTACTAACTTCCAATACACTCCTGACTTTGTTTTTAAAGAAATAGTCTTTGACATTTTGCCATAGCATGTGAAATAGTCTGGTATCTCATTCAGAAGTCCTTGCCAAACCGTTTGTATGCCCATCTCACAGGCATATGCTTCTTTGCCAGAAAAAGAAGTGTCCAGGGCAAGGCAGCACCTCGAATGCAGCAGTGATTGCTCTGGGCTTCAGTTAAGTGACATACATGTCATAGTGGGCATTAACTTAGCTCATATCAACTTTAAACATGAATGTTCACTGGTGAGACATAGGACATGTACAGTGCTGTAATTTTTATTTCAAAAGTTATCTTCTATTAATTTTATTGAAAATAACAGTTTTATATACAATCTCAGTGTAATTGTGTTATTGCTGTCTTCAATCCTCAGTGTTGCAAAGTAAAGAAACAAAAACATTAATCCCTGGTGATAGAAGACAAAGTGCTTTCCCCTGGTGGGAGAGGTGGATAGTGACCACAAAGAACCTGCAGGGGATTTTTGGAGTGCTGGAATTATTCTGCTATTCAGTTAAGGGTTGTCAGGGCTGGTTAACTAGGGGCTTGGGTTTGTAAATATTTATTGAAGTTCTCCTGTATATTTTTTGCTTCAGTAAAAATTACATCTGTAAATAAAAGATTTTTGAAATAAAAGAGAAAAATAAAAAAGTCAAAAGCAACATTCTAAGATAGAAAGGCAGAGATTTATCTGGAAATGAATCTACAGGCTCGGGATAACAATGAATCCCAAGCAGAAAAAAAAAAAAAAAAACGACAAAAATCAATCCACACCTACCCATCATGTAATGAAACTGCAGAAAGCACGAGGAGATTACTAAGGCCACCAACAAAGTGAAGGAGGGGAGGGCAGGATGAATTATCTACAAACCCCATCCCTTGAGATGGATCTCAGATGTCACAACAGTAAGAAAAGAGACCACGAGAGAAAGAAATACCACTGTCATCATGCAGAAAGAAAACAACTATCAATTTGGAATTCTAGATCCAAATAAAATCTGTAAAAAAAAAAAAAAAAAGCCATTTTCTGAATCCAAGACTAGGTGCCCATAAAGAAGAAAATGCAGGGCCGGGATTTAGCTCAGTGGTTGTGCCATCTGCCTAGCAAGAGCAAGGACCTGAGTTCGATCCCTAGTACCCCCCCAAAAAGAAGAAGAAAATGCAACTCAGAAACAAAGGGTAAACTACAAGAAGCAAAGGAAAGCAAAGCACAGAGTAAGTAAGCAAACAGGCAAGTGTAAATGTAACGACACTCTCAAAGGGAGTGAAAACTAGGCAGAGGGCTGGAAGGAGCAAGCTGTACTTCCCAGAACTTCACACATTGAGGTCCTGACTCCAGGGACCTTGGAATGTGATTTTGTTTGGATTTCAGTCATTTCAGATGTAAAAGTCAAGCTAAAATGAGAGCACTAAGTGGACCTAGCCCAAAATGACTGGTGTCTTTATAATGAGGGAAAATCTGGGTACAAAGCCATGCACACAGGGAGAATATAATGTGTAGACAAGGTCTCATTAGGTAGTTCAGGCTGGCCTTGATCTCACTATGTAGACTAAGCTGACTAATTCATAGCGATCCTCCTGCCTCAGCCTCCTGTGTGCTGGAATTACAGGCATGTATCATCATGCCCAGCTAGAATGTGCAGATGAAGGGAGGCTCAAGAAGATACCCAGGAACACCAAGGTGGTCAGAAGACCAGATAGAGCTGGTGAGAGGCACAGTGAGGATTCGCTCTCATAGCACATAGAAGGGGTCAGTCTGTCCTGGGCTTTTAGCACCCACCACTAAGAGACACATTTCTGATGCTCAGGCTACTCCATTCATGGTACTTTGTTAAGGCAGCACTAGGAAACTAAATCAGAGACTGATTTATATTGGAGAACAACTTGATTTTAATATGAGGGGGGATAAGTTTTTTTTTAAGTGATTGAATGTATAGGAGGAAAACAAAGAAAGGGATGAACTTCAGTCTTTTAAACATTAAGAATGTATGTTTAAAGTATAAAAGTAATCACACAAAAAATAGAAATAAAATATATAGGGCCAGGGATGTAGCTCAGTAGCACCATACATAGCTGGCAAGTGCAAGGTTCTTAGTTCCATTCCTGGTACCAAAAAGAAAAAAAGAAAAAAATATATAACTTCTTTTACACTTTCAGCTTCTCACACCAGAGAAACTATTCGGTATTTACATGTGCTCTATTTATTTCACTGAAGAGTATGGCCTTGATGTGCATCCATTTAGCTATAAATGTCTCTAGTTTCTCATTCTTCATGGCTGAATAGTACTCCATTTTATACACACACACAATCTTCATTATCCACTCACCAGTTGAGGGGCAATTGGGCTGTTTCCAAGTTTTAGCTATTACAGACTACGCCTTTATAAACATGGGTGTGCATATATCACAGTGGTATGATTCTTTTAATAATTTTGGGAGGATACCCAGTAGGGAAATAGCTGGATCAAATGGGACCTCTAACCCTAATTGTTTGAGGTATCTCCATACTGATTTCCACAGTTGGTGCCCCAGGCTGCACCCCCACCAACAATGGAGAGACATTCTTTTCTCCCCACAGCCCCACCAGCATTTGTTATTGGTTGATTTCTTCAGAGCAGCCACTCTTTCTGGAGTGAGGTGGAATCTCTGTTATTTTCATTTGCATCTCTCGAATGGCCAGTGGTGCTGAATGTTTTTCATATGTTTATAATGAGGATAAAAATGCATAATAGATAATGTGAAATAGGGAGAAAAGGTTCAAAGGGGGAGCGGAAGTGGGCGGGGCAGGGGAAAGGAAAGAAGGGGAAGGGATAAATGTGAGAAGGGAAAAAATGGAAACAAAGTCTTTGTAAATGAGAGGGGTGGGGGGGTGAAGAGAGCAGGGGAATGGGGAAGAAATAAGAACCAAGATATGTTATGTACAGGTACAAATTCCCAATGATGAGTGTTGTCATATCATATACCTAAAATGTACCAATAAACTTAACGAATTATATACATATATATATATATCTTCTACATGGACAGAGGTGAAGGGAGACATTTTTAAAGCAGCAAATAAAAAGCGTATTATATCTTGTGTTTAGATGTCCCCCCCACCAAACCTCATGCTTTTTCAGAGGTGTCTGGTTGATTCAAGATGTAGTGCTAGGCCCGAGGGCACTAGGAGTAAGGGTGTGAGTGCTGCCTGTCCACAGTAGTCTGAATGAGATAAAGGGGTGGGAAGGGCTATGAAGGTCCTTGTTGCTTTTGCTACCTTCTGGGCACCATGAACTCTTTCCCTTTTGCAACGCCCCTCTGTCCTCTGCCACTCTGCCTGGAGCCAGCCCATTATGGACTGAAACCTCTACAGACTGTGAGCTAAATAAACCTTCACCCTTTAACTTTGACTGTTGGGTATTTTATCTCAGCAATGAGAGAAAAGTAACTAACACACAGCCCCTCCAAAAAAGAAAAAGATTGTTGAAGGAAGCAAGGAAGAAGGTTGAGGATCTACAAAATCATCTCTCAGTACCCACTAGGGATTGAGCCCAGCCCCTGCCAATCCTGCCAGGATTACAAAATCCAAGGGATGCTCAGGATCCTTGCAAAAAACAGCACAGTGCCAGGCGTGGTGGTGCATGCCTGTAATCCCAGCACTCGGGAGGCTGAAGCAGAAGGATCGCTGTGAGTTCGAGACCAGCCTGGGCTACATAGTGAGTTCCAGGTCAGTCTCAATGACATAGTGAGACCCTGTCTCAAAAAACTGGAAAAACAAAAAGAAAGAAAAAAAACCCAGCACAGCATCTGCATATCACCCACGCACATCTGCCCATTTACTTGACCTCATCTCTGTCATCCCTACATTACTCATGATATCTAAATACAATGCAAAGACCACGTAAATAGAGCGACACTGTGCAGTTTGGGGAATAACGACAAGAAAATAGTCTGTACCTGTTAGGTACAAGTATTTTAAATATTTTTGGTCAGCGATTGGTTGAAGCTGAGGGTGTGGAACCTGAAGATACAGACAGGACTGACTGTGTATATGTACACTTTGTCCTGTCCTGTTCTTTATGTGATATATATTGTGTGGTTCTGTTTATATCGACTGTGTCTTTATGCAAAGTGAAGACATTATAGGAGGAAATACTCTTGAGTCATTTGTAGGAAAATGGAACCACCTTGAGACCACTACGTTAAGTGGCCTCGCAAGTGCAAGGACCTGAGTTTGATCCCAATACCCTCCCAAAAAAAGTGTACTACATGCCTGTACTGATGGAAGAAGAAAAAAAGATTACTACTCAAGTACTAACAAAAAGAAGCAGGCAGGGGCCAGGGATTTAGCTCAGTGGCATGGGGCCTGCCTCACAAGCACTGGGTCCTCAGTTCAATCCTGATACCGAAGGAAGGAAAAGGAGGAAAGAAAGAGGCAGAAGACTGACACACCCATCCCTTCTCCTCAGAAATACAGATCCCAGGAATATGTGAGGTTGCCTGGCAATGGCGGGCCAAGTTTACAAACAGAATTAAGGCTGCTAATCTCCTAACCCTAAAATAGGAAGCTTGTCCTGGATTATCCAAGCGGGGACCAATGCAATCACTGGGTCTTGGAAGGTGGGAAGGGTGGAGGAGTCTGCCAGAGGATGGAGTGGCTTTGGAAAAGAGGAACAGAGAGCTGTCACATAGCTGGCTTTGAGGACAAGAAGAGAGGCCATAGGCCAAGGAATGTCGGTGGACTTTAGAAGCTAAAAAGGCAAGGAAAATAGATCCACCCCAGGGCTTCCAAATCTGAGAACAGCCTGTCAACAGCTCAGATTTAGCCCCAGAGAAACTGTAACACACATTGTGTTATTTCTTCCTCTTCTTTTTTTTTTATACCGGGGATGAAACTCAGGTCCTTGTGCTTGCAAGGCAGGCTGAAGAACCACTGAGCTAAATCCCTGGCCCTGTGTTACTTCAACCTACTAAATTTGTGGTGATTTGTTGCTATAACAGTCAAAACTAATACACCTGTATTCATGTAAATATACAAGTATGTAAGAGCCTGACAACCAGAGCGACTCCATGTTGACCAGCAAACGACCTAGAGACTGTCACCCCCCCATCCCTTATAGGATAACTAATGATTAATTGTGAATTGTTAGGTAACTGCGTTGAAGTAGCTGGGAAACTAAATGGAAACTGTAGTGAAGGTAGAGACCCAACACAAATCACACCACTCCTTACTTGCCTGTAGTTGAATGTTCTGAACATTATAATCTAAGTTGTAAATGGAATAATGGATAATCGATCTGCTGATCATTAGTACGTGACGGTCAAGTATATGCTTGATGACCACTAGCTCAGATCAACTGATTCTTTGCCTTTGTCCTCTTCCTGGAAGTTTTAAGGGTAACCCCCCCCCCTTAGCCCTATATAAAATGGCCTCTGTTTCTGAGCTAGCCGCCTCTCTGAGCTACTTGGCTTGGGGAGTGCCGTCTGGCCAGACTAATAAAGGTCTATTTGCCAACTTGCCTGGTGTGTTCCTTCCTGGGTGACTCTCGCTGTCCGACAAGCTCCTGGAGCCTCGCTGAGCTTCTGAGCCCAGCGTCGTGGAAGCCTCTTGGCTGTTCACGCTCCACTAGTAAAAGTGAGACTTAAGTCTTACAACTTGGAGTCCCCGGCGAGATCCCCAAGTCGGAACTGTAAATCCAGCCGAGATTCTCTGTCGCAGGATCCAGCAGGAGATTCTCAGACATAGACCTGAAAAGCCTCCGGAGGCAAGTTTTCAATCGGTTGCAACCATTTGATGTCAGGATAGAGGTGGCTGACGAGCCGGGAAGCCTCACCTGACCCCGGCCCTGAGGAGGATTCCGGGTAGAATCTAAGTTCTTTTTCTTTGGTGTGGCCCCTGTGTGTCTTGTCTGTGTCCTGTCTGTTGAGTGGTAACTTTACATTCATTCCTAGGAACAAGATGGGAGGATCGAGCTCCAAAATTACCCCATTGGACTGTTTTCTCACTAACTTTAAATTGGCTTTTTCCCCTGAGCAGGAAGATGAATATGGAATGAAGTTTTGTCAAGGGAAACTCCGAACCCTCTGCAACTTGGAGTGGCCCGCCTTCGGAGTGGGCTGGCCAGCTGAAGGTTCTTTCGAACCACGACTTTGTCGGGCAGTATGGGCAAAGGTCATTGAACACCCTGGCCACCCCGACCAATTCCCTTATATTAATATCTGGGCCCAGGCCTGTGAAGAACCTCCGGCATGGTTGCAGCACTGCTTCCTGCGCACCAGTTCTCATATTCTGGTAATGGTACCAAATGGGATAAAGTCCACAAAGCGGCAGGCACCCAGGCTGGTGTTCTCCCAGGAGCCGGACCCCTTAGGCCTACTGACCCCAGGTTAAGACTCCCTCCATATGCAGAACCATCCCCTGGGGAGGCAGAAGTTAAGTCCATCTACCCATCTCCCCCGAAAGAAGGGGAGATCCCGGATTCCACTACCTCTCCTTCCCGTACCCGAGGGGGCTCTGCTTATGGACCTGCGGAGGCACCCCAGGAGAGACCGGACCCAGTCCCTGTGCTCCCATTGAGAGAAATAGAACAAGGTTATTATGTATACATTCCTTTCTCTACAAGTGATTTATATAACTGGAAGCACCAGAATCCCCCATTCTCTGAGAAGCCACAAGCCCTAATCTCCCTCCTCGAGTCTGTATTTAATACCCATGACCCCACCTGGGATGATTGTCAGCAACTTTTACAGGCTCTGTTCACATCCGAGGAACGAGAAAGAATTAGAAGACACGCTGTTGGGTCAGTGCTGGGGGGAGCTGAGGGGCTTGTTGACGACCAACAACAACAGGCCCAAGTTGAAGCACAGCTCCCCATCTCCCATCCCAAATGGGAATCGAATTCCACCGGAGGTAGGGAAGCTCTTCGCAACTAACGTCAGCATCTCCTGGCCGGCCTTAGGGGAGCCGCTCGCAAGCCTACCAATTTGAGCAAGGTAAGCGAGGTCCTACAAGGGCCTGAGGAATCCCCCTCTGCCTTCCTGGAGCGTCTACTGGAGGCATACAGCACGTACACTCCAACTGACCCAGACGCTCCAGCGAACAGGCAGGCAATTAATCTGGCTTTTGTAACTTAGTCGGCCCCAGATATTTGGAAAAAATTACAGAGAATTGAGGGCTTTGAAGGAGAGAATAGGGAAAAATCGATAAGTGTAGCAATGAAGGTGTTCACAAACAGGGATCCACCCAAAGATAGAATAACTAAAAAGATGGCAAGGACAAATATAATGATGATGGCAGAAGAGGGTTTTATACAAAGGGGGAGAAAAATGAAATGGGGAAATAAGAAGAATTTAAACTAATCGGAGAAGAAGAAAATCCTCCAGAACAAAAATGGGACTATTTGCAAGAAAAGTTTCCTCAGGTATGGGCTAAAACAAACTTACCGGGGCTGGCAAAACATCAAGTCCCGATAATAGTTCAATTGTTGGCCTCTGCCACCCCTGTTCGGGTCCGACAATATACTCTTCGCTTGGAGGCTAAGATAAAAATATCTAAACACATCCACCGACTTTTAGATGCTGGGATATTGATCCCATGTCAGTCAGCCTGGAACACACCCTTGCTACCTGTAAAGAAACCTGGCACATCAGACTACAGGCCGGTACAGGACTTGCGGGAGGTAAAAGCCGGGTGGAGACCGTCCACCCGACGGTACCGAACCCCTACACACTGCTGAGCCTCATTCTGCCTGCACATGTGTGGTATTCAGTTCTTGATCTCAAAGATGCATTTTTCAACCTGCCCCTGGCACCAGTAAGCCAGCCGCTCTTTGCATTTGAATGGACAGACCCGGACACTGGAACTACTGGACAATTGACATGGACTCGATTGCCACAAGGCTTTAAGAACTCCCCCACACTGTTCGGGGAGGCTCTCAACAGAGATCTACAAGAGGTAAGGAAAGCTTTTTCCTACGCAACTGTTCTCCAGTATGTAGACGACCACTTAGTGGCGACCACAACCGAGAAAAAATGTCTCACAGCCACAGAGGGACTCCTGGAGGCCCTACAAGGTCTGGGATATCGAGTTTCCTGGAAGAAAGCCCAGCTCTGCAAAACCAAGGTAACTTCCTTGGGTTGTGTTCTTGAAAAAGGAAAAAGAAAGCTGAATCCAGGGTGTCAGCGATCCTTCAGATCCCCACTCCCAGCTCAAAGAAGCAGGTGCGTGAGTTCCTGGGGGCCATAGGATACTGCAGAATCTGGATACCTAGCTTTGCTGAAATTGCCAAACCCCTGCATGAGGCTACGGCAGGGGGAAATGCACCCCTTGAATGGACAGAGGCTTGCCAGCAAGCATTCCAGACGCTCAAGACTGCGCTCACCACAGCGCCGGCCTTAGCCCTGCCTGACTTAAATAAACCTTTCACCTTATATGTGGCAGAGAGGAACAGGGTGACAAAAGGAGTGATCACGCAGTCTTTGGGGCCTTGGAAGCGACCTATAGCCTATCTGTCCAAAAGACTTGACCCAGTGGCCAGAGGATGGCTGTCTTGTTTAAGGATGGTAGCTGTGGCTGCTGCTTTAACTCGGGAAGCTGATAAATTGACTTTTGGTCAGGATCTGACTCTGATCACTCCTCATGCCTTTGAGACCCTGCTGCACAACTCACCAAGTAGATGGCTATCAAATGCTAGATTACTGCAGTACCAGGGACTCTTGTTAGAACAGCCGCGCATTAAATTTGGCACAACATCTAACCTGAATCCTGCTAGTCTGCTCCCTGAGTCAGATGACCAACTGCCCATCCATGACTGCCTTGAGACTCTTGAAAATCTGCGGGGAGGATGTCCAGATCTGACGGACCTGGCCCTTCCCCGGCCTGAGGCAACGTGAAGGTGTACGATCTGTGGGAGCAACAATAGTCAATCAGGATCAACAGGATATGGGAACAAGGGCTGCCCCAAGGGACATCAGCACAGAAGGCCGAACTGATTACTTTAACTAAGGCTCTGGAATTAGGAAAAGGGAAAAAGATAAATATTTTCACTGATAGCCGTTATGCTTTTGCTACTGCCCATGTACATGGAGAAATTTACCAGAATAGAGGACTTTTAACATCAGACGGGAAAGAACTTAAAAACAAAGTTGAGATATTGGCTCTGCTGCAAGCCATTTGGCTGCCAAGGGAGGTTGCCATCATTCACTGCCCTGGACATCAAAGGAATTCCAGCCCTGAAGCGATTGGAAACAATGCAGCTGACCAGGCAGCAAAGCAAGCTGCCCAAAAATCAGTGGGGAAACAAATGGTGCTGCTACCTACACCCGTGCTCCCAGAGAGGCCTGAATATACAGAGGAAGAAATAACAGAGATGAGTAAGAACCACTGGACCAAAGGAAAGCATGGATGGCGGACGACAGATGAAGGGAAGATCGTTCTGCCAGCCGCGGTGGCTAACACTTTGCTAAATGAGCTCCATGAATCCACCCACCTAGGAGAAAAGAGGATGATGGCCCTGCTGCGGCCCCACTTTGTCAGCAGAGAATTAGCCCAGAAGGCCCGGGACAAAGTGAGACGGTGCCCCACCTGCCTCAAGGTAAACGCGAATCGCGAAGGGTAACTGGGCCCCCAGGGGTCCTATATAGGGGACTGACTCCCGGAGAACACTGGGAACTGGACTTCACCGAAATGAAACTAGGCATGTATGGTTACAAATATCTGTTAGTTTTCATAGACACATTCTCAGGGTGGATAGAGGCATATCCTACTAAAAAAGAAACAGCTGAGGTAACAATAAAAAAAGCTCCTGACAGAGATAGTTCCCCGATTTGGCTTGTCCTTAGTCCTGGGGTCCGACAATGGCCCAGCCTTCACGGCTAAAGTCTCTAAACTGATTAGCCTAAGCATTGGAATTAGATGGAATTTACATTGTTCTTACAGACCTCAAAGTTCAGGACAAGTAGAAAGAGCTAACAGAACACTAAAAGAGATTTTAACTAAATTGAGCCTAGAGACTGAATTAAGTTGGGTGGAGCTTCTCCCTTTTGCTCTTTTGTGTATTCGATGTACTCCCAAGCCTCCTCTGAATCTGTCACCCTTCCAAATTATCTGTGGGTGTACTCCCCCCTTGGTTCCCCATATAGATATGGAATTAAAGGAGAAATTCTCTCATCTGAGGTTGCTTAAGTCTCTGAGAGCTTTAAATGAAATGCAGTCTCAACTACAAGACCAGCTTAAAGGATCTCTGACCCTTCCTCATGAGAAACCTCTACAGCCACTGCGCTATAATCCGGGAGAACTGGTTTATATTCGCACGTTTGACTCCAAGACCTTGGAACCACGGTGGAAGGGGCCTTTTCCAGTTGTCCTGTCTACTCCTCTGGCTGTGAAGGTTGCGGGACGCCCGACGTGGATCCATCGCAACCACCTCAAGCCCGGACCGGACAACAGCCCAGAGGTGCACGGAAAATGGACCATCCAGCAAACCCAGAGAATTGAAAGTAAAACTCCGCTCAACTGGACCTTCATTATGATCTGGGTGATTTCCCTTGGGACAATAATAGCATTGTCCAGAGAGAACTTAGGTCATACTAAAAAGGTTTGAGTGCAATTAGCTGAATCCTTAAATTTGTCTGAAATATGTTTAAATGCTGATGTGAATTTTCATTATGTGCTTGGAAGTTGTTTGGTTCCAGTATGCACCCCACTTGAAAGTATTAGACCATATACTATGTTTATAAATATCCCACAAGTAAATCTCAGTTATTTGGATAGTGACAATTGGGGACAGGTGACATGTTAGAAACCAAAGAATGCTATTAAGCTATATACCCGAGTAGCTATGTCCAGTAAGACTCTCTGTGCCAAATATAAAGGTTGTACTTCCCAGTGTTTAAATCTTAAACAAACAGATGTATTGAAGTGTTCTAGAGAACAAAAGATTCCTTACAGCAAATGCCATATTACTTTGCCACTGGAATGGTTTTATACTTGTGAGGGAATAACTTATAATTATATCCCAGCAAACTTGACCGAGGCCCACTGTTGTCTTAGTAAATTAGCAGTCATCTTACCTGACAGAGGAGACCTCTCACCACCCAACAGAACAAAACACTGGTCTCCCTATACTTCACCAGGCTGTGATGATGATGTAGGACTTCTAACAGATGCTGAAGTTATTCCTATGATTATTTCTGTGATAGGTATACCCTCAATTGGAGTACATGCTGAAAAGGCAGTTAGAAAACTAGCTTGCAAGGTAGTTAAAGGGTTAAATACCACCTCTGCCGCGCGCATGCTGGCACTAATTAACCAAGAACTCCAGGAACAGAGACAAGCAGTCTTAGATAATAGGGCGGCAATTGATTATTTGCTATTATTTCATCACCAAGGTTGTGAGAGGGTTAAAAATATGTGCTGCTTCAATTTAACAAATAATGGGCCAGCTATAGAACAAGACATAGAAAAGCTCAAAGATTTAGCTACAAAGATTCATAATGAACAGATAGTATGGGATTTATTTAAACGGTTAACAAGTTGGTTACCTGACATTAACAACTGATACTCTGTGTAATGGCATTAGGATTTTGTATTGCAATAACTTGTTGTCTTTTACAATGTGTTCCTTTATTAAGGGCCAGGGTCAGATATAAGTAAATCAAAGATTTGATTTAGGTCCAAAAATCAGTGGGGAATGTAAGAGCCTGATTGAACCAGAGCGACTCCATGTTGACCAGCAAACGACCTAGAGACTGTCGCTCCCCCCCCATCCCTGATAGGATAACTAATGATTAATTGTGAATTGTTAGGTAACTGCTTTGAAGTAGCTGGGAAACTAAATGGAAACTGTAGTGAACACAGAGACCCAACACAAATCACGCCACTCCTTACTTGCCTGTAGTTGAATGTTCTGAACATTATAATCTAAGTTGTAAATGGAATAATGGATAATCGATCTGCTGATCATTAGTACGTGACGGTCAAGTATATGCTTGATGACCACTAGCTCAGATCAACTGATTCTTTGCCTTTGTCCTCTTCCTGTAAGTTTTAAGTGTAAACCCCCCCTCAGCCCTATATAAAATGGCCTCTGTTTCTGAGCTAGCCGCCTCTCTGAGCTACTTGGCTTGGGGAGTGCCATCTGGCCAGACTAATAAAGGTCTATTTGCCAACTTGCCTGGTGTGTTCCTTCCTGGGTGACTCTCCCTGTCAGACAAGCTCCTGGAGCCTCGCTGAGCTTCTGAGCCCAGCGTCGTGGAAGCCTCTTGGCTGTTCACGCTCCAGGAGTAAAAGTGAGACTTAAGTCTTACAATTTGTTGCTATAACAGTAAAAACTAATACACCTGTATTAATGTAAATATACCTTAACAAAAATGCTTGGGACCAGAAGTGTTTCAGATTACTGATTTTTTTTGGAAGGGGCGATTTTGGAATATTTGCATTCATGTAATGAAATATCTTAGAGGATGGACTGCAGTCTAAACTGAAATTTCATTTATGTTTCATATACATTTATACAGTTAACTGAGGATAATTTTGTACAACTTTTAAATAATTTTGTGCATGAACCAAGATGTCAAGGTTTAATTCTGTGCATGTGCTGTGCCCAGTCCCTCAGCAAGACCCTTACCCAAGAACACAACACGGTGATAAAGTCCAAACAAGAACTTTATTTTGCCAACCAGGACCTACCCTGCAGTGGAACTGGCCATGGAGTCCGGTCCCAAGCTGAAATTGAATACAGATTTTATACAAAGAGAGAAAGGGGGAAAAAAAGACCCATTTCCCCCTCCTCCCACTCCCCTTTACTTCATAAACTTCCTTATCGAAGCCTAAAACACATTTACAGAAGCAAGAAGGACTGCCCAGTTAAGACATCTGGGACCTCTGGTACAATTAGTTAAAGGCCTCTACTGTTATCTTAACCAGAACAGCACAAAATGTTTTAGCTGGGGAGTGGGTTTTCTCACAGGGAAATTCCTGAGTTCACATAGGGATCAGATAGTACATCTGGCAGGTGAGCCTCATAAACCCTTCCTGCTATGTCAGTTTTATGGTAGCCATAGGCAAACTTCATGGTCTCTAAAGGGCAGTGGGTGGGTTTTAAACAAAATGCAGGTTTCTCACATGAAACAAAGCACTTGTTAAGGCATTGTGTCTATTCTCAAAAAGTTTAGGAGTTTGGAGCACTGTGGATTTGGGATTATTGGATTAGGGATGTCCAAACTATGATATGTAATGAATATACTGATATAAAGTGAAATTTACTTTCTATTCGGCTAAACATCTATTAGCAAACTTGAAGCTATAAGAATCCCGAGCCTCAATGTCCTTAAAAATATTCCTTAATATAGAAAAGGAAAAAGGCAGGCAAGGTGGCACACGCCTATAATCCCAGCACTCAGGAGGCTGAGGCAGAAGGATCGCTGTGAGTTCGAGACCAGTCTGGGCTACATAGTGAGTTCCAGGTCAGTCTCAACTACATAGTGGGACCCTGTCTCAAAAAACAAACAAACAAAAATAATAATAATACCATCACCTTACATTTGCATAGCTACAGATTACAATACTTTCATGTATGTGATCTAAATTGATAATTTAATTAACCATGATATCAAGAGCCCAAAGACCAGGGCTAATAGTTCTTTTAGAGTTCTGGGACAACTTTATTTTTTTATTTTTTCTGGGACAACTTTAAAAAAAGAAATACAGGTCTGGGGATTTACCTTGGTAGCGCTGTGCCTGCCTTGTCAGTGCAAGGTCCTGAGTTCAATCCCTGGTACAAAAATAAAAAATCCAATTGTTTGGGCAGATCTTATTTTATTTGTTCTCAGAACCCTGTAAACCAGTAAGGACTGACAAAACCCCAGCAGAGGTTTTATAAGCCCAACCTCTCCTGCCTCCTCCCAGTTCTACAACTCTCCCATGAAACCCAGAGCAGAAGCAGGGACACATTTTCTTGCTCTCTGGTTAAGGGGTCAGGCCCAGACCTTCAAATATCAAAAGTCCTAAACTAGTCAGGAGCCATGGTGCCTGCCTGTGAGACTGATACAGGAGGATCACAAGTTGGAGTCCTAACTGGGTCTCCAAAGATTATTTTCTTTTTTGTTGTTGTTGTTCAAAACAAAGTTTTAAAAGGGCTGAGGATGTAGTTTAATCAAGCCTTGGGCTGAATCCCCAGCGAAAGAAAGAAGAAGAAAGCAAGGGGAGGGGGTAGAGGAGAGAGAGAGAGAGGGAGAGAGAGAGAGAGAGGGAAAGAGAGAGAGAGAGAGAGAGGGAAAGAGAGAGCACAAGAAGGCAACCAAGGGAGAGCAGAGAGGAGGGGGAGGGGAGGGGAGGGAAGAGGACAAGAGGGAGGGGAGAGAAAAGAAAGGAAAACAGAAAGAGAAAACCCTAAACCACTGGACCTTAGATTGCCTGTACCAGCTGAGAGAAGCTTCCAGTCTTCCTTTTGTCCAACCTTCCCCTTCCACAAGGGCTTATGGCTTTGAGAAACGGGCTGAGGCTGCTTCACGGGAGCTAGAAGAGAAAGGCCATTCACAGTCTGCTCAAAACCAGGGCAGCTAAGGAGGAGTTTCCATCCTTTCTTCTCATTTCGTTATAACTTATTGTTACAACTTTTGTGACTAACATTATAATATTTATTGCTCTATTTTATACAGGAGAAATTGAGGCTTAGTAACATCAAGCACTCACTCCGGGTCACACCTCCTAACAGATTAAAGAGCCAAACCCGCTAATTCAAATTCAAGGCTCTTGATTTTCTTGCTGTTTTGTTTTGGTCTTGGTTTTATGAGACAGGGTCTTGCTATATAATTCAGGCTGGTCTTGCACTCACCGTGTAGCCCAGACTCAGCGATCCCCCTGCCTGAGCATCCCTAGTGCTGGGCTCACACACCCAGGAAGGCTCTTGATCGTCTACCACCTGATCTTGGGAAATAAACCCACATTCTTGTGAGATGTCTTTTTGGTTTTTTTGAGACAAGTTTTCCCGGTGTAGTTCAGGCTGGCTTTAAACTCTGTATGCAGCCCAGTCTGGCCTTAAACTCACAGCGATTCTCTTGCCTGAACCTCCTGAGTGCCTGGACTATAGGTGTGTGCCACCATGTCCAGCATGGTGGGCTGTGTTTACACCATATCTGAGATTTTTTTTTTTTGGTATCAGGGATCCAACTCAGGACCTTGCTCTTGCTAGGCAGGTGCAGTGCCACTGAGCCAAACCTCCAGCCATGAGCATTTTTTTTTTTAATAGAGTAATAGTCTCACAAAGCAAAAAGGACCCCGTGGGAAATGGTCTTTGAAGGGCAATAAATATCACAAACTGCCCGGAATTACACATTTTCCAGAGGCAAGCCCACTGATGGAAATCGTCCTAGGGCTGGGTATTTAGCTCAGTGGTTCCCTTCCTGCCTTAGAAGAGCAATGCCCCAAGTTCAATCCCGGTACCAGATAAAGAAAGACACAGTCACCACCTAGTATCCTACGCTGCTGTCCACTGTCAGGAACTCTATAAACATCCCAAGTGTATGGGATTTATTCCCACTTGGGGTCTCTTCGATGATTAACCTTAAAAGTCTTTCCCTTCCCTATGAGGGGTGGGGGTACAGGGATCGAACTCAGGATCTCACACTTGCCAGGCTGGTGCTGTGCTGCTGACCTACATCCCCAGCCCTCCCTTCCCTTTTGATCGGACCCTTACAATGTTAAAATAAGGCTGGGCTGTGAGTCCATGTTCTAACAGTTGATGTCACTAATACAAAATTGTTTATACTTTGCCTCATCAAAAAACAAAAACAAAACAAAAAAAAAACAGCTCCCTTCCTTAACAAACCTACAGATTCGTGTTATGTATTACTCAATAATTTCTAATGGAATCTATGTAATCTACAGACTCACTGTCAATAAAAACACATAAAGAGCAGGTGTAAAATAGTGAGCCCAGACCTGGCTAGTCCCTGAGCCAGCTAGGAGTAATCCATCTTATTTCATGTTACCTCACTTATTAAAATTATTTAGTATGTAATTCCTCAAATTTAAAAATCTTGGATGAGAAGAAATCATTCTCAGAATCTTGATGAGCCCAATGTGTACAAAAAAAGTTTTTTTAACATGCCTCAAACAACCAAGCTTGTCCCAAGCCGGGCGTGGTGGTGCACGCCGGTAATCCCAGCACTCAGGAGGCTGAGGCAGAAGGATCGCTGTGAGTTCGAGACCAGTCTGGGCTGCATAGTGAGTTCCACGTCAGTCTCAACTACATAGTGAGACCCTGTCTCAAAAAAAACCAACCAAACAAAAAAACCAAACGAACAAAAAAAAAAAACTTGTCCCAAAATAATGTACATAATGGTCTTACGAGTGTGCCATAAGAATGAAAAGTGTTCTCCCGAAAGCTATCACAGCTAAAACCTCCAGAAATTTCTAAAAATAAAAAAATTCTCTAGGAATCAATTAGATTCCTTATCAAAATGCTGGCAGCAGTCACTAGTTCATAGGGGTCTGCACACAATGGCCCCAAGGGATGCAAGAATTATCTGATAGCAAATGCTCCAACAGACTTTCAGGAGTAGCAGCCAACAGGAAGTTGGACGGCCTAGTTCATCGCCCAGAGCTGCTGGGCTGGAGCGCCGCTCTCTCACGCCTCTCACTGGGGAAACATGAGTCATTTCTTCCGTGTCACCCTTAGCCCAGTTATGGCACTGGGCCCAGGAGGGTCTCCACGGAGGGCCCTGGATCCAGCTCTGTGCTCTTGCTCTCAGGCACCGCGGCAGCCAGGCAGCCGAGTCCGCAACACCTGCGCACCGGGCCCTGCGGCTGAAACCAGGTCTCCCGGCCGAGGGGCATCGGCGGACTTGAGCAAGCGAGCGCCAGGAGATCCACCCTTTAGGGGAGGGTGTGTCTCGCTTCTCATCTCCCAGCCCGTAAGAGTCCGGGAGCCCCGAACAAGGG